>NC_041386.1:489254933-489261915 GCF_002162155.2 Triticum dicoccoides
AGGACCGCACGGGTTACAGAGAGACAGAGAGAGAGAGAAAGGGAGGGAACCGCGCGGGCCACTCCAGATCGGCGACCGCCGGCCACGCGCCCCTCCAGATCCGCCGGTGACGCGCGCCCCCACCAGCCTCCTCCGCCGGTGATGCGCGCCCCCACAAGCCTCCTCCGCCTCGGCCTCCATCTTCTCCTGCGCCAGCAAACCCTAGCAGGTATGGCCGTATGGCTCGTCGCCCCCTCTGCCTCTCTTTGCTCTGCTGCTGCTGCTGCTGTGTGCTCTGCTGCTGCTGTTGTGGGGACTGGGGAAGGAGAAGGACCGAAGGAAAGAGAGGCAGAGAGCACGGGGTGGGCTCTATATGTGGTCTACTGTTAGATGTATATCAGTATAGGCTGCTGCTGTGTGCTCTGGTGCTCTATATTAGTATATGGCGACTTGGGGCGACTATTCAAGCCGAGCCACTGAGTCAAGCCAGCAAGCCACTAGCCGCAACCTCGGCGACTTGGCTTGACTCGGTGACTCAAAAACCTTGCCCATAGTATGAACATATTATGAAGAAATACATTTATGATTATTTTTTGGTTTAACTATATGTTCAGGAAGTCAATGTTGGGGAACATAATAGTATGAAAAGTAATACTCCTTCCGTTCACAAATATAAGATGTTCTAACCTTTTTGTGAATCGAACGTATATAGACACGTTTTAGTGTGTTTGTTCACTCATTTCAGTCCGTATGTAGTCAGTACTGAAATATCCGAAACATCTTATTTGTGAACAGATGGAGTAGTTAGTTAGTTACTTAATTCTCTCCTAATCCTTTTTTGGTGAACCTAATGGAGAGCCAGAAAATTATGCTTTATGCTGAAAACTAAAATAAGTGCAGTGTCCATGCTCAAGCAAAGGTATAAGGAAAATTAACCTTAAGAGATGTAACATTAAAAAATGCCTAAATATAAATAATTAAACATGCTCATAAAGCTTGTATTCGATATATTGCAACATGTAAATAAATAATCTAATAGCAGAACAATTTTTACATGTGGACTTACAGAACGCAAATCCCAGCCAGGTAATTTTCCATGAACTGAAGAACGGCGTATTCTCTCTTTCTTGACAGTCCAAAGTTCACCAGCCAAAGCATCAGTTGGTTTAGGATCTCCGCCATCAGTTGCCTATTGGAAAATTGAGTTACTAGCTTAAGGAAGATGTTCAAAAAGGAGGTAACTGATGGCACAATATCAGTGAATCACCTTAGGATCCAAATTTTGAGTGCTTTGACCAACTCCTTTTAGTGGAAGACCAGGTGGGGCTTCTCCTTTTAATGCTGCAGCCTAGTCAGGGAAACCAATTCAACAAAAAGTAGCACAAAAAGTCCACTAACTATCAAATTGATGTTATATAGGCATAATCACCTTGTATTACACATCAAGTCTATAGTTCCTACTCTTTCGATTATCTAAATGGCTAGTCTCAAAACTAATTGTTCATAGAAAGAATGTTGAGGAAGACTGCAAACCTTATAAATAAAAGCACCTAGAGGGAGACAGAACACAAAAGATATTTAGCAATGGCATGAGAACTAAAAACCAATTTCATGTGTGAGTCACACCTTGACTTCCTCCATTGCAATAGTGCTTGGAACACGGCGATGGTCCTTCTTCCGTGTCGGCTCATTGTCATCTACATCTTCCATGTTAACTCCTGGAACCGCAGACAGCGTCACCTTTACCCACTCGATAGGCTGGTCAACAACAGCCTGGGAATCTTCTGATAGATTATGTGACTCTGCTGTAGGTTGCCGTATCCTACGGCCTGACTCAGACATTGCGATGCTTCTAGAACGGCCAATTCTCTCGATGGAGAAACTAACATTTACAAATTTCACTTTGGCCTCCCATAGTTGAGCCATGGCTTGGTCAATAACCTGAGAGGTAGAGTTCAGCATTCTGTCTGTTTCATAATTTTGTGGTTCATGTCGACTCCACAAAGGATATGCCCAAGGAGGCGGCTTTGGCAACTGAACATCTCCATTAGCCAACGGTATCCCGCCTTTGGATAGTTTGTTCACATCCGAGGACCCTTTGGAGTGACTAGAAAGGCAAAACAACTGATGTTAGCAATTGAAGCTCCAAAAATAAATTAAGTGACAAACATCATTAATTTGCTCAGTATCAAACATTCTTTTGCCACAGCCTCAGCTGTGTACTTTTAGACTAATATATAGACATGAGCACTTTTATGCTAACATGGAACCCGAGCTACATACCTTGGTGTTTCTGCTTTCAAAACTTCAACACATATAAGATAAGGAGCTTTCTCCCTAGAGTTTAGAAGAACAGGCTCATCTTCAGGTATATGAACCACTCGATATATGCCCCTTCCCATTGGAAAGCATACGCCTGTGAGTAGAAAGAACAAAGGGGGGAGAAGAGCCTGAGAGCACATCTAGCTGCTGCTTTGCAACATCAATAGCTTTGTTTTCCTTTAATTAAAATTCCACTGATGTTCTCATGTAAAGGGGCAAAGAAAAGGCAGATCCAAACCACAAGACACTTTTTTGCTATATGTGAGGCATATCTTGATGTACTATTTTGCTGCCTATACTTCCATTTGAGCAGGCTCAACAGCTTAGCAAACACAGGCAACAGTATACATAGAGTACAACACATATAATGGTGACTCATGCACCAAAATGCAAAAGAACTAGGCAACCAAATAGAATATGCACATGATTTATTGAAGTGTTTATCCTTCATTGTCCATCCAAAACTATTTAACATTGGATAACACAACTGCAGCAAATAATTATGCACAAAGAAAGGTGATCATAACTAAAACTGTAGCCAAAAAAACAATAGAACAGTAAGGCACAAACCATATGTGATATGTCAAGTATTTTCCCACTTATAAGATTAAAATGTAAATATATGAAAATGGGGTGAAGTACCAAAATTTGATGTTGAAAATGTTAGCATAGACCATATGTGAATGTGATATGTCAAGTAAAGTAGTGATCTAAAAGATCTTATATTAGTTTACAGAGGGAGTAGCTTCCAACTGAAGATTTAAATGTAGGCTTAAAAAGAATGAAGCACCAATTGTGATGTTGAAAATGTTAGGGCAGAAATTAAGAAAAATTTAGTAACCTATGAGACAAAGATAGTAAAGTACATAATATCTCAAATAGGATAGAGAAATCACCTCCATTTTTCTCACTGGAAGCAATATGTGAATTGATCTCTGTAAGAGACTGGCACAAAAAGAACCACCAGAGGAGAAATTAGAATGCAAATAAAAGAAAATGAATGTAGCTTGTGGTAACACGGTACATAAAAAGTATGACTTAAGGGGCATAAAGCAAATAACTAATACGTGGTACTGGCAACATAATGGAACGACTTACCTCTCGCAAGGCAATCTTGCGATCTTCCACGGGAAATATGTCTACGAGACCATAAGATGTATCACATAATGACTGAACTAGCTCCAATGAAGCATAGTAAGAGCCTTTCCGAAGTTCTGCCAGCACATTATTTGGTAAAGGTGGTTTCCCACTTTGTTTCTCACTGTTTCCTGTGGGATCAGGATGTCTCTGAAACACATATACTGCAGTTAGGAAGGCAAGCATGCTGTAAAAGGAAATTAAAAATCCAAAATATGTACAAATAGCATAATCGGAGTATGACAACATTATAACAGATTAATGCAGCAAACAGAAACACCTCAAAAGAACTTTGTTTATATCAAACAGCTGTGGATGGAGAATATTGTGATAAATCTAAGAAATTCATAACCAAGTTCCTCCATACTGAACATAAGAGTTGTGAATCAAACTACTAATGTTACATGTACAATATTTATGGCAACTAGCAACACAAGTCACCTCACACCAAGAAGTAATAAGCATATCTAGGTGCAGTCAGAGGAAGTAATTACTGAATATGATGGTTCAAAATATGAAACACTGAAACTGTCTAACCGAAAGAAAAATTAAGAGTAGATGTCTTGCCTCTTTCAATAACTTTGAGCCTAAAATCTCAGAATCTTCTCTATCACGGAATAAACGCTTAAAAAAGCTCTCTGATCCTGGGCTAGCCTCAGAAATACCGTTAGGCTGACTACCTTCTATATGCCCACTCTTAGTGTCCTCTGGGTGCACTCGAAACAACCTGCGGAATGACAAGAACTCTGAATTTTCCTCTTCCTCAATACCACTGGTGCTCTTACCATCGTCATCATTTTTATCAAGCCCTTCGATTCTCCTGTCCTCATGTTTGTCTTTGTCCTTGAATAGTTTCCTGAAGAAATTTTCCTTATCACCTTCCTCACACTTCTCATCCTCGTTCCTGTCATGAGCAACTCCCTTCTTTTCTTCATTCTTATCCTTGAAAATTCTGCGGAAGAAATTATCGTCGTCTATGCTCTTATTGCCTCTGCTGTCGTCCTCCTTCCTGCTGGGAGTGGTGCCTTCCTTTTTCTCATCATTTTTCTCCTTGAAAAGTTGCCGGAAAAAGCCATCCTTCTTGTCCTCTTCGATGTTCACACCGACCTTTTCTCTATCATCATTTTGCTTATGACTGCCTCCATCTTTCTTCTCTTCATTCTTATCTTTGAAGATCTTGCGGAAGAACCCTTCCCTATCATCATCCTCCAAACTCTTACCTACTCTTTCCTCGTCCCCAAGCCTTCCGTGCATGCTTTCTCTCCTCTCCTCATTCTTATCCTTGAATATCCTGCGAAAAAAACCTTCCTTCTCGTCATCGTCGCCCTTGCTGTCCTCCTTGTCACGGAAGAGTCTCTTCAGCAAACCGTCCGAGCTAGGTGTGAGCTCCATGTCCTCGTCCTTGCTGTCCCTAAGCAACCTACGGAAGAGACCATCTTTATCCCCTTCTTCCTCATCATTCTCTTTCTCCTTGCTATCCTTAAGCAACCTTTTAAAAAAACCTTCCTTGTCTCCATCATCCTCCTCCTTGTCCTTGCTGTCTCTAAGCAATCTCTTAAAGAACCCATCCTTATCCTGTTCCTCGTCCTTCTCCACAGACCGCCTAAAGAAGGCCTTTGGCCCGATGCTCAGTCGCCTAAGCAGCTTGTTGTCATCTGAAGATGGTGTTACTGGCTGCTTCCCTTTGCCGACTCCAGCATCCTCAGCAGCAGACACATTGGTGCTGCTGGGAGGGGGGCTCAAACCTAGAGAGGGCGACGACGCAAGGGACATCAGTCGCTGCTTTGACGAGCGTATCCTGCTGAGCATGGGATTGCCTCGTGGGCTGGCAACAGGGGACAGAGGCGCAGGTCGGACCAGCGGCGGCCACTCGCCCTGCACGGTGGCTGCAGCCTGGCACTGCTCCTGCACCTTATCGATCCCATCCAGATCCTCGGTTTCCTCTAGCTCAAGTTCAGCAGCGAGGATCCAATGCACCTTGAGCGCGATGCGCAGGGATTTGGCACAGGTGTCGATGACGAAGCGATCGAGGGAGGGGCTGGGCTTGTGCACGAGCATGTAGCAGACCTGGAAGAGGTAGGCCTCGAGGCCCGAGAGGGGGAGCGTGTACATCCGGTTGCAGAGGTAGTCGCGCACGCCGGCGTGGTCGTGCTTGTAGAGGTAGCTGACGGCGATCCACTCGCAGAAGAACGCGGAGTCGAAGAAGCGGACGAGCCAGCCGCTGCTCCCCACAGGGGGCGCGGCATCTCCGCCGGCGGCCGTGATCTCTCGCGGCGACTCCTCGGGCCCGAAGCTGAGGCCCCGCAGCCCGAGAAGCCGCACCATGGCTGCGGGCTTCTCCTTATCCCAGCGAAACCCGACCGTCACTGACGTCCTCCTCCACTCACCACCATCGCAGCACACGGGGCAGCTCGATCCAGAACTGCGACCACTCTCCCAAATCTCAATCCAGAGCTCGCTCGGGGCTGTACCCCAATCCAAACCCTAGCCCCTAAGCGGACGGCGAGATCGCGCAGCTCGGTCCGAGGACCTGCAAACCCTAGCTGCCTAGCTCCGGAATCGCGCCGCGCGGAGAGGGATCTTGGAATTGGGGAGGGAATTTGGAGCGGGGAAGCGTGGGATCTTGGAATTGGGGAGGACTCGGGGGTGGGGGGGTGGGGGTTGGGGTTGATTCGATTTGAAATGTCGCAGCGTTTTCGTCGCTGTTTCTGGGGACTCTGGTTTGAATTTTCTTTTTCTTTTTAATTTCTTTCGGTTTTCTTCTCCGGCGTGGTGGCGAGGGCGTGGAACGGGGAAGCGGAGAGCCCGGAGCAGGTGCGGGCGGCGATGGCCGCCTGCGAATCCTGTGCGCTGCTGTCACTCTGTTGCACAGCCTGTGCCGTTCTCTCGGAGAGTGCCGGTAAGAGCATCTTCAGCCGTTGGCCCCTCAGGAGACATATTTTTCGCCGCTTGAGGGGCCGCCAGTGTAATTTTTGGTCTGGGGATGAAAAATTTCCTACTAGTTGTGCCCCCCCCCCCACGAGCCTTGTCGCTCGTCCACGACGACCTCCCCTGCATGGACGACGACGACCTCCGGCGCGGCCGCCCCAGCAACCACCCCCTCGTCTCGACCGCGAAAGCCAAGAAAGCTACCGCTCATCGGCCCTCCCCGGTCTCCGCTCACGGCTCTTTCCACGCCGATGCGGCTGCCATGTGGGAGCACTTCCCGCCCCGGGCCTCCACCGGGAGCCGCAGCCCCGCGCCACGACCAACAGCATGTCGCGCCACCCGACTACCAACAGCAGCGGAATGGCCAGCCGGAGCGGCGACCAGGCGGACGCCCGCGCCAGCGCAGACAGACGCGCTTCGTCTTGGGAGGAGCGAGGTCCGACGCGGTGCCCGTGGACGCCCGAGCAGCTCGCGCCAGCGGCTCGAGCCTGGCAAGGCGAGGGCGGCGGTGTTCCGTGGCCACACAGAGGCGGGCGCAGGCGAGCTCCGCCACGCACAGCCGGGCGCGTGCGCGGGCCGCCCCGGCCACGCAGAGGCGGGCGCGGGCGAGCTCCGC
>NC_041386.1:489261925-489279826 GCF_002162155.2 Triticum dicoccoides
TCCGCCCCGGCCACGCAGCGGCCTCGTACTCGTCCAGAGCGCGTGGCGGCGGCGGCGTCTTCCCCTCCCTCCCGAGTGCAGCGAGGCAGGTGGGGCCTTGGACGGCGAGTGCAGCGAGGCAGGCGCGCGGTGAGGAGAGGAGCAAGGCGGCAAGGCAGGCGCGCGGCTAGGAGAAGAGCAAGGCGGCGAGGCAGGCGCGCGTGGAGGTGAGAAGGAAAAGAGAGAGTGCATGTGGGTGGGGCCTGGAGAACAAGGGTGAAGAGAGGCTGACTGTGGGCCAAAAGACATGCAAAGCCTTCTCTCTCCTCCCCCAAGAGCCTCTCGGTAGGCTGGGTTTCGCCTGCGCGCGCCGGCACTAATTTTGACTAAATTCGGCGAAAACTGTGCTCTTGGGGGTCCCGGCTGGGAGAAAAATTAGGCGTCGGCGCCCAAAAAGTGCTAGTGGGGGGCATCCTGGGGGGCCGACTGGAGATGCTCTAAAGCCCCTCCGTGGTTGGCCATGCTTTCACTCATCACGTGTCAATAGTTCACAGGATCACACACATGCGACATGACATGTTCACGGAAAGGGCTCTTTGGGCATATGTCTCGTTGAGGTCGGTGTAGTCGACGCACATGTGTCAAGACATGTTCTTCTTACAGACCATGACGGGATTGGCAAGTCATTCAGGGTGTGTGCCCCCCTGATGAATATTTTTTTTGAAACGGAGGCAAAAGATTTGCCTCATCTATTAATTAAGATAAGAAGAGAGTTTGTTACAGAAGTCACTCTTACACGGCATGAGTGATTACTCGCATAAAATAATAGCCCCTAATTTCTTTGCACCGGCAGTGACCCAAAGGTTTGCCTCGCAAATGATGAAGTTGAGCAAGATTGTTGGCGGAGCGCTCTTCTGTCGAAAAACACGGGCATTCCTCTCATTCCAAGTGGTCCATGACATGAGCATGGTAAGAGAGGCCATAGCCTTCCTATTGGGGACTCCGGCACCAGTTATATTTGTCCACCACTCCTCTACCGAATCATGTAGCTGCCAAGTAGTAGTGTCCAAGTGGTGAAGGCCGAATTTCGCGATGACCGAGTTCCATAGCCGAATGGTGTATCGGCATTTGAAGAAGAGATGTGGTCCACTTTCTTGATCTCTCTTGCAGAGAGTGCAAAGCCCGCAGTTTGACCATCCCCGGTTTGCAAGCCTATCCGCAGTCCAAATTCTATCTTGGATAGCCAACCAAGCAAAGAATTTAGCCTTTGGCGGCGCCCAAGCCTTCCAAATCATTTGATCCATGGGGGAGATGACCAATCCTAGAAATTGGGCCTTGTAGGCGGAGGCCGCATAGTAATGCCCGCTTGTCGTGTGCTTCCACACAATGGTGTCTTCGGCATGTTCAACAAGGTGGACATTAATTAAAAGCGCCCAAAGAGTGAAGAATTGCCGAAGGTGTTCAACTGATACGACCGTGGAGGTGTTGATCTTGAGGATCCACGCATTATTTTTTAGAGCCTCGCGCACCTTCCAATTCTTCCTCGAGGAGGCCTCAAAAATGAGAGGAGCGACATCCTTGGGTTTGCATCCATGAAGCCAAGGAGAATCCCAAAAAGGTGTTTTAGCACCATTCCCCATGGTGATGGTTGTGGATGCATAGAAGAAGTCAAGGTCCTCCTCGTCACATGGGTTTCCCAATCCCACCCACATCTTGTGAAGCGCCGTCCATTCAAACCATGGCCACCTCAAACGCAAGGCCCTCACAAATTTGTCGGTGTTGAGGACCCCTAGACCACCATATTCACGCGGCTGACAGACAATCTCCCAATTCACCTTGCACTTGGCACCCGTCGTCTTGTCCGATCCGGACCAAAGGAAGGCTCGCTCGAGTTTGTTGATGCTTTGAAGAATGCTCGGCGGTACGACTAATGGCGTGATGAAGTAGATCGCTTGGGAGGTGATGACGGACTTGACAAGGGCAGTGCGTCCACTGGTGGTGATATTTTGTCCATCATAGGTAACTAGCTTGCCCGCAACCTTGTCCACAAGGAATTGCCAATCCACCAACTTAAGCTTCCAGACGGATAGAGGAAGGCCCAAATATCTTAAGGGGAAGGACGCCCTTTTCGCCGGCAAGTTTTGAAGGATGTGCTCTAGATTGAGGTGATTGCATCGAATGGCCACAACAGAGCTCTTATGGAAATTGGTGCATAGCCCGGTGACCTCCCCGAATCCGTTCAAGATGGCTGAGAGGTTGTCAATATCATTTTTAATTAGGGCCATGAAAATGGCTACATCATCTGCATAGAGTGAAGTTCTCACCATGACCCCTCTCCCCCGCACCTTGTGAAGTATCCCTTTTCTGGTTGCCAACTCAAGCAGTTGTTGGAGTGCATCAATTGCAATGACGAAAAGGAGCGGGGATAGGGGATCCCCTTGCCGAAGGCCCCGACCATGCTTGATGGGGTGGTCGGCCACACCATTCAGCAGGATCCTCGAGGATGATGTGCAAAGAAGAGCCGCAATCCAGTCTCGAAACTTGGGGGGGAAGCCCCTTCGCCGTAGGAGATCAAGGATGTATTCCCATCTGACTGAGTCGAAGGCCTTGCGGATGTCAAGCTTGAACAACAGAGACGGGGTCTTGCATTTGTGCAGTCTGCGGGCCAGGTTGCGAACACACAAAAAATTGTCGTGTATGCTTCTGCGCTTGATGAATGCGCTTTGGGCGTTGGAGACCAGCTTTTCCATGTGCAGATCAAGACAGGTTGAGAGGATTTTTGCGATAATCTTAGTGATGGCATGGATGATACTGATGGGCCTAAAGTCTGCAATCCCCTCGGCGCCTTCTTTTTTGGGCAGAAGGACCACATTTGCAGAGTTGAGCCAGTGAAGATTTGCCGTGTGGAGGGCATCAAAATGGTGTATCACCCTCATCATGTCCTGCTTCATGGTGCCCCAACACTTCTTAAAGAAAGCACCAGTGAAACCGTCCGGGCCCGGTGCCTTATCACTTGGCATGCCATTGATAGCCTCCCGCATCTCCTCCTCGGTGATGGGCGAGTCAAGGCCGTGCAAGTCGTGCACCTCTAAGTTGAGCTCATCCCAATTGAAGTCTTTGTCGCTTGTGCTCCCTTTTTTCATCATGTCAGCGAAGTGATCCAGAATGAGCTTCTCTTTGGCGTCGTGCTCGGTGACCCAACCTTGGTCATGCTTTAGCCTATGGATATGATTCTTCCTCCTTCTACCATTAATCCAGCGATGAAAGAACTTGGTGTTTGCGTCGCCCTCCTTGAGGTTAGCAATTCTTGAACATTGCTTTTTCCGAGCTCTCTCAAGTGCGGCCAAGCTGATAACTCTCCTCTTCAGTCGGGCCCTAAGGTCCCTCTCATCAGGGGAGAGTTGCCGATTCTCTTGAGCAATGTCGAGGCGGAGAATCACCAAGAGAGCGGCATGAAGGTGAACTTTTGCCTTCGAGAAGAGGCCCCTACTCCACTCTGAGAGTCGGAGGGCCACCTTCTTGAGCTTATGGAATAAGACTTGATATGGCTCGGAGTGCTCGAGGGGCTCGTTCCATGCCTTATTTACCACTTCCATGAAACCGGGCATAGAGATCCAAAAGTTTTCAAACTTGAAAGTTCGCGGTCTCCGCGGTCCCTTGTCATCGGCGAGAAGGAGTGGACAATGATCGGACAGAGATGACGAGAGGGCGTGTAGCAAATGAGTGTTGAAAGTGGTGTCCCATCCGGCGTTGCAGAAAAATGAGTCAAGTTTGCACATTGTAGGGTTTTCCCTCTCATTGCTCCAGGTGAACCTTCTGTTTTGCAAGTGTATCTCTTTAAGATCACAACTTTGAAGGGTGGTTCGGAACCGATTTATTCGACTACGGTTAACATGCCTTTTATTCTTGTCTCTTGCACGGTATATTTGGTTGAAATCCCCTGCAACGAGCCAAGACATCCCATTGGGTGGTTTCTGGCTGATGAGCTTAGCGAAGAAGGCATCTTTGCGGGAAGAGGCAGTGGGGCCATAAACGGTGGTGAGCTTGTATTGTACTTCAGATTCGCGAATGCGAACCATCGCTGACAAGCAGAAGGTGGAGGCGGTGATGTTGGACATTTCTACAAGGTGGTCGTCCCAGAGCATCAGCATACCACCTCGGGTGCCATCCGCCGGCCTTTGCGCATAATTACGCAATCTGTTTCCCCCCAAGAAGGTAGCCGTGAAGGTGTCGACAACGTCGAGTTTTGTCTCCTGGAGACACACAATATGACAAGATGAAGTGGCGATGGTCGCGCTGACAGTAGCTTGTCTATCCGGGCAGTTGAGACCCCGGACATTCCAACACATTACATTGATAGGTTGCACTAACATGGCAACATGGGGTACACATCAGATCGCGGCCACATGCCACACACAACTCTGCTACTGTAAAAACACACCCACCGGTTAATACCAAAGGAACTAAACATAGCTACACCCCTGGACCAGGCCTGAGCACACCGGCTACACCAAGAGCAACTAGTACCACCTCCCAGACTTGCATGGCTTTGTGATAACATGGATAACTGAGTTTCCCTAAACAGCCGCGTGCTCAATTGGACGCCTGCAGAGCAGCAACAGCGTCCTCCATCCTCTCCACATCCATGGCACCCGCTCCACCATGCTGGATGAGTGCGTCCTCAACGTCTGTAGCTTGCACATCATCAAGCTTGAATAACTCCCGCATGGTTGAGATCACTTCTTATGGCAGCTTCTCCTTGAAACGCTCTGCAAATGCATCCAGAGCCGCGGCTATGATGTCGTCTCCGTCCTTGACGATTCCCAGACTACGACAAACCAAGATCTCAGCCGCCTTGGCCACTGGCGCCAGCGGCATCCTGGATTTGCCAGCTGCTTTTAGTCTCGCCCCGGCTCTGTGCAGGGAGAGCCTAGCGCTTGTCCTGACTATGTTCACCCCAGCAAGGGTCTTGCAGTGCGCAGCCCCCCTGATGAATATGATAGCTAGGAGTCGGGCAATCTCCTCCCGGCTTGTTGCCTTTCTTAGTCGAAACAACGAAGGGCTTGTTTCACTAGCATCGCGCCCTTGCAGACATTGAGGTTGTGTTGCGCTATCTTGGCTGGGACTCCAAGCATGTTTGCGGGTTGCCACGCAAACATAGTCCAGTTAGCCCGGATCGTTATTGTTATTTTTTTAGCTCATCTGGGTGTACTTGGAATTTTTTTCATGTCCTTTGCCACCTGGAGTACAGGGCTCGGCCGTGGTTTGGTCGGGAGCGTTGTTGTGTTAGTGTCAAATTGATTTGTTCTAGCTTTGAGGCAAAAGCCGACTTGGCCATGGTTTGGCCGGGAGCGTTGTTGTGTTGGTGTCGATCGATTTATTGATTTTTCCAAGCTCTGCCGACGCAAAAGTCGCCTCGGCGAGCTCTACGTTCGCGACCTCAGCCGCAAGCGCCCTCTCAAGGCTGCCGTGGTTTGTGATCGTCCTATTGAAGTCTGACAATTTAAACTGAAGGTATGCGTACGATGGTAGCGTCATAAACCTCACGTGTGCCTGTTTACTGAGGATCGTGTTGTAGCCGGTGTGGAACAGGGAGACCTCAAACGAGATTGTTTCTGATCTGAGATTTTCCTTGTCACTAAAGATGACTTCGAGCTCTAGACGCCCAAGAGGGCGTAATGCCTGGGCTGTTACGAAGCCATGAAGTCAGGTGAGCGAAGGCTAGAGGCCGTTCGTGAGATCCTTGTCTTAGTCAGGGTGTCGAGGAAGCTGATGTTAAGGTCACTACTGTCGTCCATCAGGACTCGCGGAAGAGGGAAACCCCCGACTATCGGATCCACCACCAAGGCATACTTGCTGGGATGAGGGATGTGTGTTGGGTGGTCTTTGTTGAAGATAATTGTGGCGTCAAACCACCGTAGGAGCTCGGTTGGGACTGGTTCTGTCGCCTAGACCGCGCGTCGGATAAGCTTTAGGGCTCGACCAGTTTCTATTGTTGGAAAGATCATGTTGATGGTGGAAAATTACGAGAGATGGTTGATACGTCTCCAACGTATCTATAATTTATGAAGTCATGTCGTGTTTACAACAATTCTATATGGTTTTGGTATAATTTGATTGGAACTAACTCGGACTGACGTTGTTTTCAGCAGAACTACCGTGGTGTTGTTTTTGTGCAGAAATAAAAGTTCTCCAAATGCAACAAAACTCTTTGAAGATTTTTTTGGAACAAAAGAGGCACTAGAAGCTTCATGGGAGGACAAGAAGGTGTCCACCACCCACCTGGGTGTGCCAAGGGCCTTGCCTGTGTGCTGGTGGGTGGTGGGCCCCTCGAAGCCCATCTTCGCGTGAAACCAATGCCAAAAAATCCTATAAATACATAAACCCCCAGAAATAACCCTAGATCAGAAGTTTCATCACCGCAAGCCTATGTAGACACGAAAAACCAATCTGAACCCTGTTTTGGCACTCTGCCAGAGGGGGAATTCATCACCGGAGGCCATCTTCATCATCTCTTCGGCCATCATGATGAGGAGGGAGTAGTCCACCCTCGAAGCTGAGGGTTTGTACCAGTAGCTATGTGTTTAATCTCTCTCTCTCTCTCTCGTGTTCTTGATTTGGCACGATCTTGATGTATCGCGAGCTTTGTCAATATAGTTGGATCATATGGTGTTTCTCCCTCTCTATCTTATTGTGATGAATTGAGTTTTCCCTTTGAGATTTCGTTATTATCGGATTGATCAATACTTTTATGGATTTGAGAGCACTTGATGTATGTCTTGCTATGAATACTCGTGGTGATAATGGGGTATCATATTGATTCACTTGATATATATTTTGGCACTTAACTCGCGGATTCCCGAGGTGACATTGGGGTAATCTATGCATAGGGGTTGATGCACATTTTCGTTCTTGTTTCTCCAGTAGAAATCTTGGGGCACTCTTTGAGGTTCTTTGTGTTGGATTGAGTATTATGAATCTGAAATTGTTTAATGCGTATCGTATAATCAACTCATGGATACTCGCGGTGACATTGGAGTATATAGGTGACATTAGAGTTGGCTGATGTGTATCATGTGGTGTTATCTTAGTACGAACTCTTAGATAGATCGATCGGAAAGGATAACTTGGTGTTATTTTAGTACGAACTTTTGGATAAATCGATCGGAAAGGATAACTTTGAGGTGGTTTCGTACCCTACAAACAATTTCGTCTTATATTCTCCGCTGGATAAGAACTTTGGAGTGATTCTTCATCGCACGTCCAGGGATGGTTATATGATCCAATTATATTAGCATTGTTGAGAGATTGCACTAGCGAAAGTACAGACCCTAGGCCTCATTTTCAAGCATTGCAATACCGTTTGTGCTCACTTTTGTTATTTGGTACCTTGCTCTTTTTATTGTTGATATTATAAAAATCAATATCTACTATCATTAGTACACTTGTATCACCATCTCTTCGCCGAGCTAGTGCACCTATACAATTTACCATTGTATTGGGTGTTTTGGGGACACAAGAGACTCTTTGTTATTTGGTTGCAGGGTTGTTTGAGAGAGACCATCTTTATCATACGCCTCCCACGGATTGATAAACCTTAGGTCATCCACTTGAGTGAAAATTGCTATTGTCCTATAAAACTTTGCGCTTGGAGGCCCAACACGAGTATACAAGAATAAAGTTGTGTAGTAGATATCAATGGTGGGTTGAAGAAGATCCAGATTTTTTTGTGGCACACGGTAGCCCGCCCATGCCTCCTTGCCACCCGAGTTGGGTTGGTGCGGATCGCCGTAGTGTTTTCTTGTGCGTCAAACAGGAACTCGATCTTCGTGAAGCGCGCGTAGTCGATGACGTAAGGGGACGTCTCATCATAGAGCAGCCCTTGGTCGTCGACCTCAAGCTCGAAGAAGCCAAAGGTGAAGGTCTGTCCATCGTGAAGTCGCCGGTAGATACATCTTCGATCTGGGTTTGTTTTCCGACCAGCGCAGCTCGTGCCTAGTGTGCCCGCTGATAGAGCAGAAAGTCGCCGGTACCCTTGGTATGGTGCCAGGCACAACCGAAAGTACTAGAGTGGAGCCCGCACGCACAATTTACCGAGGTTCAGGGCCTCCTGCGAGGAGTATTATCATACATCCTGCTTGCTATTGTTATGTATGGTGGGTTGACCTTGTGCGAGGGATTACAATGGAGTAGAGGTGGCAACCGAGAGTTTAATCTATGAAGGAGTAGATCCTGAGAATTCTCTAGTGCTCCCATTATATACATGGTGGGGCTAGGGTTTTACAAAGAGGGAGATATGATCTAGGTTGCCGCTAGCACAAACTTGGGGGGTCAAGGAGTCTCGAGATGAATGTTCGTCGCTTGGGGTACCTTTATGTCTTCCTCTTCTTGGCGGGGCCCATGGGCCCCTTTGCTAGGCTTGTTGTCGGGCACCCTTAAAAGAGGTTACCCCCCGTGCATGGCACGCAATGAACAGTCAGCCTATCCACATATGGCATTTTAACGTGTATTTCATACCCAGATATGTCATGGTGCATCATACTCACATATATAACAACATAGCAAATTCTCTTTCACTTCGTCTATTGCATGGGAACCAGACCTAGCTAGCTTCTTTAGCCTCTCTAACAAAACCTTAGAGAAATCAACACCTTCGGTAACCTACTTAAAGAGGTATTTCATCACATGTGTCTTGTTACACCACTCTACATTTATATGGCCTAGAAAGGCCGAGTGGCGTTTTGGATCCTAGGTGTAGATACATCTATTATGAAATATGTATAGAAAACACATTTCAAAATGTTAAAAAAATCGAGAAAAAAAATTCACGTGTACATTTGGACATCGTATGTTGGCACACAAAATTTCGATGAAAAGAACAATTTTTTATGGCATCTATAAAAAAGATTTAAAAATGCCCCGTTAATAGCTGTAATCAAGCATCGAAAATTATCTTTTTTACACAAGCCACAAAAAATATTATTTTTCATCAAAACTTGGTGCACGCACATATAATGTCCGGATTTACACGCGGGGTTTTTTCTTGATTTTTTATTTTTTTAATGTGTATTCAGACAATGGGTGCATATACACCTATGAGCCAAAGTGAATTTCTGATTTTATAAGGAACTACATGCCTAGTAAGGCCATTTATATGGCCCATTCTCATAAACTCTTGGACCCACGACATCAATATAAGACAAAACCGTTTTCATCAATAACATTGGTATCTCTGAATTCTTTTAAGAAATATTTAGAACAAGCACATTTTTTCATGCATATGCACTTATCATTCATCTTACCACATGGGCCATGCATCATAAATTCAGAAACCAAAGCGCAACCTAGAGGATCTTGTAATGGATCATGTATTTCAGCGGATATAAATGAATCAGTGCTCTCAACACTAACCTCGGCTTTGTCTCCCTTACGTCAAACAAGGATATATATGTGCATGAGACAACCCTCGTTTTCTGGAACTCAGCGGTATACAACACTGCAAAAGACATGTGAAAGTTCAGTTAGCTAAATCAATCAACAAAAAGATGCACAACAATATAAGGAAGCTAGGCATAAGCATAAAGCACAACAAAACCCCATACAAGCCTGAATTGGGCAAATAACCCGCGTCTACTTGATCTCATCTAAATTTTTGGTAAGCTTCATGTGATAGACCATAACAACAATATATTCCCTATTAGAAGGCCTCTGCTCTTGGTGCAACACATCAATAATCTCATGCCATTCTGATTGCAAGTAAAAGTGAATATATCTGGCGCAACATGCACCCGACACACAACAAGCCTATCTTGAATGTTCTCTTGAAAGTAACAATGACCACCAGTGTGACTGGAAGACACAATGGTTCTCTTTCCAAGAGAATCACCGTCAACACACCCATTAAATATGTCTCCAATGTATCTATAATTTATTAAGTGTTCATTCTATATTTACATCAATTATATATGGTTTAGGTGCATTTTTATATTATTTTATGGATTAACTTAATAATCCAGTGCACAATATCCGTTCCTGTTTTTTTGCATGTTTTTTGTTTCACAAAAAATCCATATCTAGGAAGGTCCAAATGCTGGATCACGCGGTATGCTGCGCTAGCACAAAATAAAAAATTCTACCGCGCACCCAAGATCATGCTGCTGCAAATAGATCACGGGATCAAGTTTACTACTAGAGACGCAATCACCATAGCGGAAGTAGAGTTGGTTATAAGTGCAGTCATTCGACTGATCTCCCGCGAACACTAATGTCCCGCAAACGACGAAGTCCCGCAAACAACTCCTCGTGGATCCCTAAAACGGCTCCTTGCGGATCCCTTGAACGGTTTGTCCAAGCACCGTAGATGCAATGCCTCCAAGGTATCCACACGTACGGAGAGCAGCGTCGGGCACTGGACTGCTAGGTCCGGTCGCGCGACATGGGGCGTGGGGAGTAACCACGACTGTGGGGGGAGAAAAAATATCAACCCTAAGAGTGCGCCCACTCCCCTTTATATAGACATCCGAAGTGGGCTCAACACTTGAGACCCACTAGGAGTCTAAACCCATTTCCCACTCGGATCTAATCCGAATGGATTACTGCCCCTTAAGTGCGTGGCCCTATAGGTTCACGTACATATGGACATGACCCAGCTGATAGTTGGTAGTGACTCATAGCAGAACGTGTCAACTCCCATGTGTGTGTAAAGTCGTTAGACGAACTGATGAAGCTGTGTACCTAGGGTAGGGGCACGAACCTGTCCAAGGAGCCCTACCCAAGGACACCCCTGGAAGAAGTCACCTTTCAATCGACTCGAAGATATCCCACTCGACGGGTTCAAGACATTTGACCAAGAAGCTATCACTCGACCATGAAGCCAACCACTCGACTGACAGGAGACCTAAAGTCACTCCGCAGGCAAACGGTCGGCTATTAAGTAGTCTTTATGGTCATTATCACACTTTATTAGGGGCGTTACCAGTAACGCCCAACCTTAAATGTACCTTAAACCCTGCATCACTGAGGGCAGGAGAGGGCCGGCGAACTCTATATAAGCCACCCCCTCCTCAGTATGAAGGGTTCGCACCCCTGTTATTCACACGCCAGTAATCCAATCGATCGCCTCCGGGCACCGAGACGTAGGGCTGTTACTTCCTCCGTGGAGGGCCTGAACTCGTACATCTTGGTGTGTTTACAACTTCCCAATAGCTGAGATCTAGCCTCTCCATACATACCCCCTACATCACTGTCAGAGCTAGAACCACGACAGTTGGCGCCCACCGTGGGGCCGGAATCTTAGCGCCTAATTGGAGAAGTTGCGATTTTTCCGATCCCTTTGATCATGGTTTCGTGCGGAGTTTTGGTGGAGGGCCGCGAGATCCGCCTCAGCGCGCTCACGTTCATCGCCGACGACTCTGCCTGGCTTCAGGAGGCGCCACTCGACATCGACGCGCTCCCCGTTCGCGGTGCGACGCATTTCCGCGCATGCGTTCGTGGCGTCCTCCTACGGCAGCCGTCGACCCAGTATCGGTTGGCCCCCGTATCGTCTCCCCGCTCTGTCTCCCATCGGCGCAAGCGCTTCGGTCAGTCGAGACTTCAGAGGTGGGTGAGGCATGCCGTGGCTCGCCAGTTGGCCGCCCCGCAAGTCGCGGCAATCGAGCCCGACGAATCCCTCTGCGGCCTGTTCGACCTGTCGACTGGCTCCGTGGAGACCGCATCCGAGTGCGATAGCAGCGACCCAGCGGCTGAGATTCTGGCGGTCGATGGAACGCACAGTCCTCCCGGTTTCCCTCGCGCTGATGGAGGCGCGGGTGGGGGCGACCCGTTGCATCCCCACGATGAGTATCTCCCTGAACCTCTCACGTCATTACAGCGAGAGGAGCTTCGCCGCCGAAACATGGACGCACTCCGCACTCCTATCGTCGGAGAGACCCCCGAGGCCCGGGCCTTGGAGGACGCGCGCTTGGCTAACTTGGCCGAGCGCACTCGACTGGAGAATCTCCAGCGAGCACTCAATGAGCAAGCGCGTCAGCGGGCTCCCGAGTCTAGTCGACGCCAGCTCTTCCCGCCGACGCAGGTATACCGAACCCCAGTTCAGAATTTGGACGCCGCGGCCCGTATAGCAGAATCGATTCAGCCCTCCTAGTCGGAGGCTGGCAGGGGCTTGTTGCAGATCAGAGCGTTGCTCCGGGCGGCGGGAAACTAGAATTCCGCTGTTTCTCAGTCGCGGAATAGGATCCACAGTCGATCCGTTGCAACAGATACAGTCCAGTCGGCTCACAGCCCGAGGTCGCCCCCGAGGCGTGAGGGACGTGGTGACCGGCATGATCAGTACAGAAGGAATGAGCAGTATGATCACCGATCCGATCGTGATGATCGACATCGAGTGCCAACCCCTCCCCCGAGGAGTGGGTCATATGCGCCTCGACATCGAGATGACAGGCGCCCTCATAGCGTTGGGCAGAGGATTCCAGTCGACCCCAGGGACCCAGGCTTTGACGCGAGATCTGTCCTCGTTCAAGGTTTGATTGACAGGAACAGGGCTCATCGAGAAGGCCAGAACAGAGATGCGCCCGCCAGCAGCAGAGTACGTGTTTCAGGGCCAGAGTGTTTCAGTCGAGCCATCAGGGCCGCAGTGATTCCTCCCAACTTTTGGTTGGCGACTGGAGTCAGCAAGTTCACCGGTGAGTCTAAGCCTGACACTTGGCTCGAAGATTACCGAGTGGCTGTACAGATTGGCGGTGGCAATGATGAGGTGGCCATGAAGCATTTGCCTCTCCTATTAGAGGGCTCGGCCAGAGCGTGGCTGAAACAGTTAGCACCCAGCAGCATCTAGACTTGGGAGGATCTCTCTCGAGTGTTTGTCACAACCTTTGAGGGAACATGCAAGCAACCCGCAGGCCTTACAGAATTGCAGTCTTGCATGCATAAGCCAAGTGAAACTCTGAGGGATTACATCCAGAGGTGGATCACTTTGCATCACACAGTTGAGAACGTACCGGATCACCAAGCAGTTTGTGCCTTTAAAGAAGGCATCAAGAACAGAGAGTTGAACCTGAAGTTCGGTCAGACCGGAGAAATGTCCCTGAATCGGATGATGGAAATTGCCACCAAATACGCTAACGGAGAAGATGAAGATCGACTCCGGAGTGTCAAGCAGAAAGCAGTCGCCCAGGAAACCGGAGGCAATTCCAGTCGGAAGCAGAAGCGGAAGGCCGAGCCAGCCGCCCCTGGGGAGGCCCTGGCCGTAACCCAGGGAAATTTCAAGGGAAAACCCAAAGGCCCCTGGAAACCCAAGAAAGTCAAGGATCAAGATGGAAATGATGTTTTGGATCTGCCATGTCACATCCACACCAAGAAAGATGAAGAGGGTAATTTTATTTACCCAAAGCATACCACTCGATAGTGCCGGCTCCTGATCCAGCAGTTTCAGGGCAAACAGCCCAAAGATAAGGAAAAAGAGTCGGACAGAGTTGAGGACAAGGAAGATAGCGACGATGGATACCCCCATATCAACTCCACCCTGACGATTTTTGCTGATGTCGAAAGCAAAAGTCGACTGAAAGTCATTAACCGTGAGGTGAATATGGTTGCTCCGGCGACACCCAGTTATTTGAAGTGGTCTCAGACTGCCATCACATTCGACCAGTCCGATCACCCTACGCACATTGCCACCCCTGGGAGGCAAGCTTTGGTGGTCGACCCAGTTGTCGAAGGCACTCGACTGACCAAAGTCCTGATGGATGGTGGCAGTGGCCTAAACATATTGTATGCTGAAACATTGAAAGGGATGGGCATTCCGATGTCCAGGCTCAGCGCCAGCAACATGAGCTTCCATGGAGTCATTCCTGGAAAGAAAGCCGAGTCACTCGGCCAGATTGCTCTCGACGTGGTTTTCGGTGATTCAAAGAATTACCGCAAGGAAAAGTTGACATTTGAGGTTGTGGACTTCCAAAGTGCTTATCATGCTATTCTGGGCCGGCCAGCTTATGCACGCTTCATGGCTCGACCGTGCTACGTGTATCTCAAGTTGAAGATGCCCGACCCCAGAGGTGTGATCACCGTTACCGGCAATCGGAAGAAAGCAGAGGAGTGTTTTCAGAAAGGATCGAAGATTGCTGACGCTCAGATGGCAGTTGTTGAGCTACAAGAGTACCAGAAGATTGCTGATCCGAGTGAATTGCTACGAGCCAAGAAGCCTGCTTCAGAATCTGCTTTTCAGTCGTCCGGTGAAACTAAGCCAGCTCACATTCACCCGACCGACCCGACGCTGCTCCGACTCACATCTCAACGACGCTTGACTCCAAATAGGAAGAAGCGCTCATCCAGTTCCTCCGTGAGAACTGGGACGTCTTTGCATGGAAGCCTTCTGACATGCCTGGAGTTCCCAGGGGGCTGGCTGAGCACCGTCTATGAGTCGACCCGAAGTTCAAGCCCGTGAAAGAACATCTTCGACGGTCCGCTGTCCAGAAGAGGAAAGCTATTGGCGAGGAGGTGGCTCGGCTCTTAGCAGCGGAGTTCATCCGAGAGATTTACCACTCCGAGTGGCTCGCCAATGTTATCATGGTCCCCAAGAAGGAGAAGTCACTTCGCATGTGCATTGACTTTAAACACATCAATCGGGCCTGCCCGAAAGATCATTTCCCTCTCCCCCACATCGACCAGGTAGTGGACTCGACCATGGGGTGTGAGCGTTTGTCGTTTCTAGATGCTTATTCAGGGTACCATCAGATCCGTCTGTATGGACCCGACGAGATCAAAACGGCTTTCATCACCCCATTTGGGTGCTTCTGTTATGTCACCATGCCCTTCGGCCTCAAGAATGCTGGAGCTACGTTCACGAGGACGATTCAGAAGTGTTTGCTCACTCAGATCAGTCGGAACGTAGAAGCATACATGGATGATATTGTGGTTAAGTCATGGAAAGGTTCCGACCTACTGACTGACCTTGCCGAAACCTTTGCTAACCTCAGGGGATACGATATCAAGCTCAATCCATCAAAGTGCACATTCAGAGTTCCAGGTGGAAAATTACTCGGTTTTCTCGTTTCCGAACGAGGAATCGACGCCAATCCCGAGAAAGTTGGCACCATACTCCGGATGAAGCGCCCTGTGCGTGTACACGATCTCCAGAAGCTTACAGGTTGCTTGGCCGCTCTAAGTCGATTCACTTCTCGTCTCGGTGAAAAGGCGTTGCCTCTTTACCGACTGATGAAGAAGTCTGACAAGTTCGAGTGGACTCCAGAAGCTGGCGCAGCGTTTGCAGAGCTCAAAGCTCTACTCTCCACCCAGCCGGTGCTTGCTGCCCCAATCAGTAAAGAGCCTCTGCTGCTTTACATTGCGGCCACGGGACAAGTTGCCAGTACAGTACTCACGGTCGAGAGAGAAGAAGAAGGAAAGGCCTTCAGAGTTCAGCGCCCAGTATATTATGTGTCTAAAGTTTTGACTCCTTTGAAGCAAAGATATCCCCATTACCAGAAGCTCGTATATGGGATTTACATGACCACGAAGAAGGTTGCACACTACTTCTCTGACCATTCCATTACAGTCGTCAGCGACGCTCCACTATCAGAGATTTTGCACAACAGAGATGCAACTGGTCGAGTGGCTAAGTGGGCAATTGAACTCCTTCCCCTAGATATCAAGTTTGAAGCAAAGAAGGCTATCAAGTCCCAAGCAATTGCAGATTTCGTCGTCGAGTGGATTGAACAGCTACTTCCGACTCAAGTTCACTCGGAGCACTGGACCATGTTCTTCGATGGATCTAAGATGCTGAATGGTTCCGGTGCTGGGGTAGTATTGGTCTCCCCCCGAGGAGATAAGCTCAGATACGTTCTCCAGATTCACTTCGATTCCTCCAACAATGAAGCAGAATATGAAGCACTCTTGTACGGGTTGCGCATGGCCATTTCACTCGGCGTCCGGCGCCTCATGGTCTACGGCGACTCAGATTTGGTGGTTAATCAGGTGATGAAGGAGTGGGACGTCAGAAGCCCAGCTATGACTGGCTATTGCAACGCAGTAAGAAAGCTAGAAAAGAAATTCGAGGGGTTAGAGCTTCATCACATCCCCCGACTGAAAAATCAAGCAGCAGATAATCTGGCAAAGATAGGCTCCAAGAGAGAAGCCATTCCCAGCAATGTGTTTTTGGAGCACATCCGCTCACCGTCAGTCCAGGAGGATCCTTTCACAGAAGAAGCCCCGCAACCGAAAAGTGCCACAGGTCCGACTGAAGTCGAAATTCCTGCTGTGGTCGACCTAGTCATGGAGGTCTTGGCTATCACTCCCGACTGGATGGTACCATACATCGCGTATATCTTGAGGAAAGAACTCCTGGAGGACGAGGAAGAGGCTCGACAGATCGCCCGCCCATCCAAGGCCTTCACAGTCATAAAGGGACAGTTGTATAGGGAAAGCGCGACTGGAATCGGTCAGAAGTGCATAACACCAGAAGAGGGTCAGATGATCCTTAATGATATCCACTCGGGGACCTGTGGTCACCATGCGTCCTCCCGGACCATTGTGGCTAAAGCATACCAAGCAGGATTTTACTGGCCAAGAGCAAATGAGATGGCAAAAGAGATAGTCGACAAGTGTGGAGGTTGCCAGTTCTACTCCAACATGTCACACAAGCCTGCATCAGCCCTGAAGACCATTCCACTCGTCTGGCCCTTTGCTGTCTGGGGACTGGACATGGTCGGTCCACTGAAAACAGGCAGGAGCGGATTCACGCATGTGCTTGTGGCAGTCGACAAGTTCACCAAATGGATTGAAGCCAAGCCTATCAAAAATCTTGATACCAGCACTGCTATCGGTTTCATCAAAGAGTTGATATTCAGATATGGGGTCCCACATAGCATCATCACTGACAATGGGTCAAACTTCGATTCAGACAAGTTCAGAGCTTTTTGCGCCTCTCAAGGCACACGAGTCGACTACGCATCGGTCGCGCATCCTCAGTCGAATGGACAAGCTGAAAGAGCAAATGGTCTGATTCTCAAAGGATTGAAGCCTCGATTGATGCACGATCTCAAGCACGCAGCAGGCGCTTGGGTCGACGAACTTCCGTCGGTTTTGTGGGGGCTGAGGACCACCCGAACCGGTCGACCGGAAGAACGCCATTTTTTCTGGTTTACGGAGCCGAAGCCGTCTTGCCGAGTGATCTACTTCACAACGCCCCCATAGTCGAGCTTTATAACGAAGACGAAGCAGAGCAAGCCCGACAAGATGCAGTCGACCTCCTAGAGGAGGAGAGGGAAATGGCTATGATCAGATCGACCATCTATCAGCAAGACTTGTGTCGATTCCATGCCAGAAATGTGAAGAGCCGAGCCTTCCAGGAAGGAGATTTGGTCCTCCGAGTGGATCAACAGAAACCACACAAACTTGCTCCTACCTGGGAAGGCCCCTTCATCGTCACCAGAGTCCTCCACAATGGAGCATATCACCTCTACAATGTTGATCACCAGATCGAAGAGCCACGAGCTTGGAATGCGGAACTGCTCTGCCCCTTTTACACTTGAGTTCTCCCTTGGACGAGATGTAATAAGAAAAAAACTTCTGCAGTTCATTTTTACCAAAGACAAGAGCGTCCCAATAATTGCTGTCACTCTTGTTTGCATACGAAATCCCCCAGTGGGTGACTTAGCTGCGAATCCGTTTCGCCTAAGTTTGAAAAAATCCTACTGAGTGGAGAGCAATCCTCTCGCTCGGGGGCTTAGCTGCAGTCCAGTACTCGCCTAAGTTCTCTCACTTAGAGGCTTAGCTGCAGTCAGGCACTCGCCTAAGTTTGAAAAAATCCTACCGAGTGGAGAGAAATCCTCCCACTCGGGGGCTTAGCTGCAGTCCAGTACTCGCCTAAGTCCTCTCACTTAGAGGCTTAGTTGCAGTCAGGCACTCGCCTAAGTTTGAAAAAATCCTACCGAG
>NC_041386.1:489279918-489280317 GCF_002162155.2 Triticum dicoccoides
AATCCTACCGAGTGGAGAGCAATCCTCCCACTCGGGGGCTTAGCTGCAGTCCAACCACTCACCTAAGTATTTGAAAATCCTACCGAGTGGAGAACAAACCTCCCACTCGGAGGCTTAGCTGCAGCCCAGCGCTTGCCTAAGTATATAAAAATCCTACCGAGTGGAGAGCAAACCTCCCACTCGGGGGCTTAGCTGCAGTCCAAGCACTCGCCTAAGTGATTAGAAATCCTACCGAGTGGCGAGCCAGACTCCCACTCGGGGGCTTAGTTGCAGCCCAGTGCTCGCCTAAGTGTTTAAAAATCCTACCGAGTGGAGAGCAAACCTCCCACTCGGGGGCTTAGCTGCAGCCCAGTGCTCGCCTAAGTGTTTAAAAATCCTACCGAGTGGAGAGCAAACCTC
>NC_041386.1:489280327-489283248 GCF_002162155.2 Triticum dicoccoides
CGAGTGGAGAGCAATCCTCCCACTCGGGGGCTTAGCTGCAGTCCAACCACTCACCTAAGTATTTGAAAATCCTACCGAGTGGAGAGCAAACCTCCCACTCAGAGGCTTAGCTGCAGCCCAGCGCTCGCCTAAGTATATAAAAATCCTACCGAGTGGAGAGCAAACCTCCCACTCGGGGGCTTAGCCGCAGTCCAAGCACTCGCCTAAGTGTTTAAAAATCCTACCGAGTGGAGAGCAAACCTCCCACTCGAGGGCTTAGCTGCAGCCCAGCGCTTGCCTAAGTGTTTAAAAATCCTACCGAGTGGAGAGCAAACCTCTCGCTCGGAGGCTTAGCTGCAGCCCAGTGCTCGCCTAAGTACAGACACAACCCAATCCGCAAGTCGACTGCTACCTTCTCCTTCGGAGCTGCGCCGCAAATACAAGGTTATTCTGAGTGAAGATCAAGTTCCACTCGACGAATCAAACCATGAAGATATTCAACGAGAAATCAAGATCAGATAAAGCCTAAAAGTTCCCAGACCTCAGATCAAAGTACTCGAGCCCTCGGATCGGCGGAGTTTAACGGTACAAATCCACTCGGCATTCCGAGGCAAATTTAAAGTGAAGCATAAAAGTTTTTCATTCCTCGGGAGGAGGACTGGAAGGGGCGACGAACTCGTCCAAGTCGATCCCGTCTGCAATACGAGTGGCAGCAGCAATAAAAGTCTCCATGAAGTCCTGAAAGTTGTGCTTCCTGGTATTGGCAACTTGGATGGCGGCCAGCTTTTCTTCTCGCGCCTCCTTGCAATGGACGCGGACCAGAGACAGAGCGACATCAGCACCACATCTAGCAGAAGATTTCTTCCATTCCGCCACTCGACCCGGGACTTCATCCAGTCGGACCATCAGGGACTCGAGGTCATTCTGAAGCGTCGTTCCAGGCCAGAGTGATGTGTCGATCCGCGACATCGCAACCTTCAGCCGAGCAAGATAATCAACAATGCTGGTAACACGAGACTCCAGTCGGAGCACGTTCATAGCAGCCTCGTCCTTCATGAGAGAATTAGCGGGATCCAAGCCTGGCTCCACTCGACTGGTTTCCTCTTCGAAGCTCTGGCAGAATTCTGCAAACACGATTCAAGAATAAGACAGTGGCCGTACGCGGGCTCGGTAACTACAAGACAGCCGAGTTGGAATAATTACCTTCGAGCATGACGAACAGCTTCTTGGCGAGTCCACCGAGATAAGCCTCCAGATCTTTTACCTTCCTCGCCAGCTCACCTGCCTTGTCGTGCAGAGCCATCTTTTCTTTCTTCAGTCGACTGGCATCTCGATTAGCTATCTCGAGAGCAGTTTTCAGTCTGGAGTTCTCCTATTCAAGAGTTTCGACCGAAGCCAGTTTCTCTTCTGCGAGCTTCGTTTTGCTCGAGGCCTCCTTCTGTGCCTCTGCAAGATCTTGATCCTTCTTCTTCAGAGGTTCCTCCAGTTTATCTGCGGCGTGTTGAGTGGAACCAACATCAAGAATGGACAAGAAAGAGAAGCCACCCGTTAAGAATGGAGAACCTCACCAGCCATACCTTTTGCTTCTTCTTGCGCCTTCTTCAAATTCTCCTGGGCAAGCTTCAAGTTAAGGTTGAGCTGGATCTGCTGATTCTCCAACTCAGTATAGCGAGCTACAAGTTCGCAGGATTTCTGTAAAAAGAAAAATCAGTCGACAGACATCCAAAATAAGTTGCTTCCGAGTAACTAAGAGGCAATGATGACGTTTCTAAGACTACAGCCAAATCAAGAACATTCGACAGTAGTCTCGGGGACTACACCCAGTGGGTGCACTCAGCGTGCCTCCACTGTAAAAAAAAAGAAGTCGACTTCCCGCAGTCGACCGGATATAGTCCCATTCGACATGGCCCGACCAGACCGAGTGAAGAAATACAGCTACAGCAACACAATATAAAGACTACAGTCGACTGCCCGCAGTCCACCGTAGTCTCGGGGACTACACCCAGTGGGTGCACTTAGCGTGCCCCCACTCGTCCAAGAATTGGCAGACACACCCAGTGGGTGTACAGATACAAAGATCTTCGGAAAAGAGATTCTTCAAACAGCATATCATAACAGACTAAGCGTTGAGTCGACTGACCTGGACGTTGCTCTGAAGAGCCGAGCTCGCGTCATAAGCTGCTTGGCTGGCCTCCCGAGCCAACTTCACTTGCTCCATCATGATCCCCGCCTGACGTATAGCCTCTTTTGCAGCAGCCGCTTGGTCCTTAGGGACGGGGTATGCGGCAAAAAGCGAAGACGGATCCGCAGTCGACGTCGAGGGCCGTGCACTCGCCAGAGGAACGGCGAAGGTCACAGAAGCCCGAGTGGTGTCACCACCATCCCGAGCTATGACCTCAGATGCCAGAGCAGATTGGGGGGGTCTTGTCAGCCGACGCCCTCTTGTGCCTCCTCACTCTCAACGGATCGTTGTCGTCGTCATCCGGGAGGTCGATAACATGAGGAGGGGCTACAAGGGAAACATTCAATCGACCAGGGCTGCAACAAATGTTTAGTCGACTCAAAGCGGAACGTCAGTAATCGTACCAGGGTTGGAGGTAACAGCATCCTCCATCTCTTGGTCGTCGTCCTTGGCGGAGATCTCAGAAGTAGCAGCACTGCAAGCCTCGAAAGTCAGTCGGTTGGCTCAATGGATCGACCAAGGATCCATCCACGGTCGACAAAGGAAAACAAGTTTTATTATTACCCAGAAATGGTGGGGACGACCATCTTCATCTTGGGCAGAGCCTTGGGCGGCTTGGACGGTGTTGCGCGTGGGTGCTTGGGAGCCTTTCCAGTCGGCGTAGGAGAAGAGGTCCGAGGGCGTTTCGACGACTGCCCAACTGGAGCAGTCGCCGTACCACGCTCCCGCGCTGGATCGTGTGTGAGCTTGGATCGCCCCT
>NC_041386.1:489283512-489309904 GCF_002162155.2 Triticum dicoccoides
TCGTCGCCTCCCTCTCCTTCACCGTCGGACTCCCACTCGCCTTGATCGTCCCTGCTCTCACCTCCGCTCGCCTCCCCTTCCTTAGTTGGCCCCTGTGCCCCATTGGGCGTCGAGTACATCTCAGTAGTCGTCTGAAAAACAACAGACAAGACAAAGGTTAATTGACCAACTCAAAGAAGACCAATGAAGAAAAGCAAGATCCCAGTCAGGAGCACAAAGACATACCTGGTCCACGTCATACGAGTTGTCGAGTGGAATTACCCTCCTGGCTCCTCGGGGGTTGTCCTTGTTTCCTGTGATGCTCGACAGCCACCCCTCCAGCATCTCATCAGTGACCTCCTCTGGGTGGATCCGAGTGGTGTCGTCAAGACCTGAGTACAGCCACATCGGGTGGTCACGAGCCTGGAGCAGTTGGATGTGCCTCCGGAGGAAGACCTCCAGCAAATCCATACCCGTCACGCCCTCACGGACAAGCTCAACCACTCGACCGGCCAGCACTTTGACTTGGGCCCTTTCCTCCGGCGCCACTTTCAGAGAAGCAGGTTTTTCAGCTCGGTCGAGTGAGAAAGGGGGGAGACCAGTCGACTGTCCTGGGGTCACCTGGTCTTGACAGTAGAACCAGGTCGCCTGCCAGCTATGGACCGACTCCGAAAAAGTGATAGATGGAAAACAACTCTTTCCCCTCGTCTAGATCGCCAGGCCCCCGCACAGCTGGATGACCTGCGTCCTTTCATCACTCGACTTGGCCTTCTTGACCGATTGAGAACGGCAGGTAAAGATGTGCTTGAAGAGACCCCAATGGGGGCGGCAACCCAAGAAACCCTCACACATGGAAATGAAAGCAGCGAGGTATACGATGGAGTTGGGAGTGAAGTGGTGAAGCTGCACTTCGAAGAAGTTCAGGAAGCTCCGGAAAAAAGGATGGGGCGGCAGAGAAAACCCGCGGTCGACATGGGTGGCTAGGAGCACGCACTCACCGTCGCGGGGCTGAGGTTCGATCTCTCTCCCCGGGAGACGCGCGGCTTCATGGGGAATGACCCCCCCCTCGACCATGTCGTCGAGATCTTCTTGCCGGATCACCGACGGCATCCAATCGCCCTGGATCCAGCCTCGGGGTAGAGCAGACCTTGAGGAGGATCCGCCCCGAGCGGACCTCTTCCCTTTCCCCTGCGCCGCCGCCTTCTTCGCGCGCTCCAGGGCGGATGTCTTGTCCTTCGCCATTGTCGCCGGCAAATCTTGCACGGATCCGCGGCGCTAGGGTGAGAACGGAGGTGGCGGAGGAACTCGCGAAGGGAGAGAGGAAGAAGGAAGCGCATTGTTTGGAAACCCCGAGCCGGCAACTTATAAGGGGCCGCTTCCGAGTGGCTGACTGGTAGGCCCAGGCTATCCAGTCAAATCCCGCAGCAGACGCGCGCAGTACGTGGCGAAAAAGGCGGCGCGAGGATCGAGGAGCTTCCACTTTATCGCTTCCGATTACTGCGGCCGCTCCTGTCCTGCGCGCTTCCCGAAATCCGAATCCCGTGACACCCGCGGGCCGTAGAACAACTTGTTAAAACAGAAGACCCCGCTCGCGCCAACACTCGGTATGTCACACATAAAGAAATTCACTCGATGAAAGGCCTGGAATGGATCAAGGCGACTGAAAGAGGTTGATGACATCATCCGTGACGGTTGGCCCAAAACGAGGCGCTCACGTAGCCCAAAGAACCAGTCGGAAAGATCTCCAACTCTTTCCCCACTCTAACCTCGATCCATTCGGGGGCTAATGATGAAGCTGTGTACCTAGGGTAGGGGCACGGACCTGTCCAAGGAGCCCTACCCAAGGACACCCCTGGAAGAAGTCACCTTTCAATCGACTCGAAGATATCCCACTCGACGAGTTCAAGACATTCGACCAAGAAGCTATCACTCGACCATGAAGCCAACCACTCGACTGACAGGAGACCTAAAGTCACTCCGCAGGCAAACGGTCGGCTATTAAGTAGTCTTTATGGTCATTATCACACTTTATTAGGGGCGTTACCAGTAATGCCCAACCTTAAATGTACCTTAAACCCTGCATCACTGAGGGCAGGAGAGGGCTGGCGAACTCTATATAAGCCACCCCCTCCTCAGTATGAAGGGTTTGCACCCCTGTTATTCACACGCTAGTAATCCAATCGACCGCCTCCGGGCACCGAGACGTAGGGCTGTTACTTCCTCCGTGGAGGGCCTGAACTCGTACATCTTGGTGTGTTTACAACTTCCCAATAGCTGAGATCTAGCCTCTCCATACATACCCCCCTACATCACTGTCAGAGCTAGAACCACGACACGAACCTCGACAATGCGTCATATGCAACACTCCTTTTGCTTCACAATATATGTTGTCGAGCTAACGTGAGAACTTGTCACCCTTGTGGTGTCTCGACCTCTCTTCTCTAAACCGTGATACAGATTTCCGAATGAAGTTAACTCTTAACCCAAGTTGCATGGCCACGCTTTCCAAGTCTGATCAATCGAGAGGGCCAGAGAATATCTCTCCTTGTAGGAGAGGCAAATCCCATCTTGGTCAATCATCTCTCCCGTTGTGTCTCATGACTCATCCGAAAGCTACCTTTATAACTACCCAGTTATAGGGCTGCGTTTGACGATAGACCCTAAATGAGTAGATCCTCATCCTGAGAACATGCGAGGACCTCGGGTCTAGGACATGGCATATACATTGTACTTGAGACTAACATCTGATAATATCTCGTTGCATCTCGAAGTGGGTCTGTCCGACTCAGCGGTCTCCATCCCCGAGTCCATACTATTGGTTTAGCATCTCTATGCCCATGACTTGTGTAACATAGCCATCAACCGAATCGTATACTAGTCAAAGGGTGATGTCGCTTGAACTACGTCAGTATTTCCCCAAAGAGGAAGGGATGATGCAGCACAACTATGGTAGGTATTTCCCTCAGTTATGAAACCAAGGTATCAATCCAGTAGGAGAACCAAGGAACACTATATAAATGGCCACTACAAAAAAAGACACATCCGTGACATTTTGGGCCGAATGAAAAAAATTTATGTCATACATATGACACTTCTATGACGATAATTGTGACAAAACCTGGTATAATCATAGATGTGGTGGGCTCCTACTTCTATGACAAAAAATCATGACAGAAAATGGGCTTTTCGTCCTGGGCGGGCCGGAGACGCAGCTGCATGACATTCTTTGGGCCGTCCATGACGGAAAAAACCATGGTAGAAGCGAGGGGGAGGAAAATTTCGGGGAGTTCCCGGTTACGGTGGGAGGTCGGGGGCCGAGCGATGCGCGTTTCTCTCGTACACGTACACGCGTGTGTGCGAGGCGTTGGCTCTAACTGAACCCGAGCGAGGCGTTGGGCTCTAACTGAACCCGAGCGATTGCACTGCAGGCTACGCGTTACTGAACCCGAGCGATCGATCGATGGCTGTTAACTGAACCCGATCGAGCGATTCCTTCGCTACTGCTGCTAACTGAAGCCGATCGATGTTGCCTCTGGATGAACAGTGAGCGTTGTGGGGGGGTTTGGATGAACAGTTCCCGGTGGGGGTGGATGAACAGGACCCCGTGGTGTTGCCTCTGGATGAACAGGACCCCGATCGATCGAGCCGGTTGGGGCTGGATCAACAGGACCCCGTGGAGGGCTGGATGAACAGGACCACCCCGTGGAGGGCAGGATGAATAGTAGACGGTGGAGGGCAGGATGAACAGTAGCCCGTGGAGGGGTGGTTGAACAGGAGCCCATGGAGAGGGGTGGTTGAACAGTAGCAGGTGGAGTAGCGCGCGGTGGAGGCTGGATGAACAGGAGCCCATGGATGAACAGTCGCAGGTGGAGGCTGGAGGAGGTCGATGGTGGATGAACAGTAGCTCGTGGAGGCTGGAGGGGTCGACGGTGGAGATGAACAGTATCTCGTGGAGTCCCGTTTTGTGGTACGCCACACCCCTCCCGATGAACAGGACCCCCGTTTTGACCGTAGCGCCCCAACACAAGTCCGTTTCGTCCGTTTTGCTGCCACACCCCTCCCGATCAACAGGACCCCCGTTTCGACCATAGGAGGTCTGTTTCGTCCGTTTTGCGGTACGCCAGACCCCTCCCGATGAATAGGATCCCGTTTTGAACATGGCCGGTCGAACACAAGGCCGTTTCCTCCGTTCTGCGGTACGCCAGGCCTCGTTTCCATCGCCTGTTCCGTCCAAGCCCTCCCGATGAACACGACGCATTCCGTTGCCTCCCCATGAACACGACGCATTCTGTTGCCTCCCCATGAACACGACGATGACGCTGTTTCTCCGTTCCACCCAGCCATGTACACGAGTCCTGGCCGTACGTATGCGCGAGTAGGCGTTCGATACCTCGCCCGTATGTACACATACATGGCCGTATTTTCTTTCTTGCACCCTGGCCGCTGTACGTACGTGTACATGCTACCTGCGCGCCTCTACTACGACACGTGCGCGCCTCTACATCGACCAGTATATATGTACGTACACATTCGCGACCAGAATGACAACGCTACGTACGCTTCGACCAGGTGGGTCCCGACTGTCAGGCACTTCCTTGCGTGCGAAGATGTAGCTGGTGGGTCCCAACAGTCAGGGGGGCGAATCGTTTTGTTTTTTTGCCCGGATGCACTTCCTTGCGTGCGAAGGTGTAGCTGGTGGGTCCCAGCAGTCAGGGGAAAACGTTTTTTTCGCGAAATACGATGGCCCGTCCGGTGGGTCCCCGCTGTCAGGTGGAGGAATAATTATTTTGCACGTAATAAGGAGGCACTTCCTTGCTGCGGTCGTGGACCCAGCTGTCAGCCTCTCCACGTACAGTCCACGTCCGATGGAAGTCATTCCTTGACCACGTTGACCACGCCGTGCCGAGAGCAACAGGGCGATGGACGATGGCGAGGCCTAGGAAGGGGACGACAGGGAGCCGGGGAAGACGCGACAGTGGAAGCCCGCGCGGGGAGGAGTACAAGGGTTCACTGGTTCGACTGCGGTGTGAGGCTGCCGTCGTCGCAGAGCCTGGCCAGCAGTGGGAATAGTAGGAGGCGGTGAGGCCTCCGCGGCAGCACAGCCGGCCACGGGAGGCAGGAGCATGCGACACGACCGGTGCTGCTTTGGGCGGCTGGAGCAAGAAGACCAGAGGTTAAAGAAGCACTATGACCGTTGGATGGACATCGTACGGTCATTGGAGCTAGAGTCGTTCATATTGACTAAAGTTGACCAAGGCCCCCGTCCCAGTCAACTTAGTAGGCCCACAAGTCAGCCTCCCACTATGGTGGGTCCCAGCTAGCAGGGGGAGTATTCATTTTTTTGTGCGTAATAAGGAGGCACTTCCGGTGGGTCCGAGCTGACAGCAGGGGGAACGTTTTTTCGCAAAATACGCTGGCCCGTCCGGTGGATCCGAGCAGTCAGGGGGAAACGTTTTTTTCGCGAAATAAGGTGGCCCGTCTGGTGGGTCCCTGTTGTAAGGTGGAGGAATAATTATTTTGCGCGTAATAAGGAGGCACTTCCTTGCGGCCGCCTGGACCCAGCTGTCAGCCTCTCCATGTACAGTACTCTTCCGATGGAAGTCGGTCATTGACCACGCCGCGCCGAGAGCACCAGGGCGGTGGTCTGGATGACGGTGAGGCCTAGGAAGGGGACGACGCGGAGCCGGGGAAGACGCAACAGTGGAAGCCCGCGTGGAGAGGAGTATGAGGGTTCACTGGTTCGGCTGCGGTGTGAGGCTGTCGTCGCCGCAGAATAACAGGGGGTGTGGGTGAGTGGAGGGATGGACTGGCCTAGTATGGGGGCGGTGAGGCCTCCGCGGCAGCACAGCCGGCCACGGGAGGCAGGAGCAGGCGGCACTACCGGCGCTGCTTTGGGCGGATGGACCAAGAAGACCATAGGTTGAAGAAGCACTACGGCCGTTGGATGGACATCGTACGGTCACTGAAGCTAGAAACGTTTATTATTGACTAAGTTGACAAAGCCCTTAGTACGCTCCAACTTAGTAGGCCCACAGATCAGCCTCCGAAACGGTGCGCCCCAGATGTCAGGGGGAGGAATCATTTTTTGGGCGGCCGAAGCTAAGAATATCCGAGATTGAAGAAGAAGCATGACATCCGTTGGATAGACATCCAACGGCCACTGCTGCTAGAACCATGTGTTGACTATAATAAGTTGGCAAAGCCTTGCATACGTGTCAACTTATTTTTTTAGGGGACGCGTCACTTAGTAGGCCCACAAGTGTGTGGCAGAGAACTTATAGCCCATTTGCGTTTTGTAAGAATGTACAGCCCATTTTGGAATTCTAATGGAATTTACAACAACCCATTTACAGTTTGTTAAAAGTAGAACTCATTTTCTAGCTAGGACAATGATTAATAATTTCAACCAACCGTTGAAGACATAATTCAATAAAATTTTCCACATTTTGATGGGCTCCGAAATATTTTTATCCCAAAATTTCTAGTCAGATTAAATATAAATTTGTATTACGTAAAAATCCAAAGAAACATTGCGCGCGCAACAATGAAAATTTAAGATTTTCAAAATCTATAAATAATATTTTATAAACTAATTTCGTGTTTGTTGCATTTTTTATAGTTACTACCCAGGTTTTATAATTACATCCCATTTATTATTTTTAAATCCCATTTTCATATTAAGCCTAATGCATCCCTCCTAGGAAAGATTTGCAGCCCAGCGGGGCGGAGAATAGCAAGTTGACCTTGCCTGGATATTCCTCAAAAAGACGTAGAGCTGGGCTAGCCATTTTCATCTTAAAAAATTAGTATCTGGGCTGGATATCTGGCCTGGGCTAGACGGGCCACAGCCCGCCCAGTTAATACCCCGCTCTCCTCTGAACAACAACGAAATCATCGCCAAGAAAAACTCTACAGTGCTCACGCCTCAAGAACATAAATACTGCTCGAGCTGCTTGGTTCCAGCTGTCGGCCGCACCTTGTGCAATTCTCTCGTTTATATTGACTACATAGGTTGACAATGGTGTGGGACCGTGATATCACGAAACCAGGAGGAAGCAAAAAATATAGTTGTACATAATAAGGAGGCACTTGCGTACGTACGGCTATGGCCCTAGTGGGTCCCTGGTGTCATCCAGTCAAAATAAAGTCATCTCCTGAATACCCATGTTCGTTGACGATGTTAACAATGCTCGGCGCCACGGCGAGCGCAACAACTCGAAGGACAACGAAGAGGGCCTCGCGGGCCCTACGGATGGTCTGATACAGCGCCCGCTACTCATTCAGGAAGCCAGGATCATCGGACACCTATGAGCACCTTCGAGAAACTGAGACGGCATGAAACGGTAAGGCCGCGCTTGGGAGCTCTGGTTTATTTCAAACCTGTATTAACATACAAGTGTAATTTACTCGTCATCGAAAACAATGCGTAAAATACAGGCGTAATGAAACCGAGGGTCCGAGGTCTGTAAGTAAAACCGGCAGGTTACACGTGTAATTTGAGAGACCAGTGTATATTTTACGAGCACTGCTATATGGACGACATTACCAGACGATACATGCACCACGTGCGTATCATGCCATCCATGGGCAAGGCTGAAACAGTAGCTAACGGCTGGATTAGCAATCGTTCGAGTGTCGTTCAGCGTTTTTATCGTGTGTCAAGTACTTTCGATATTTTACTAGTCGAAATCGACCAACCAAGCGCCTTCGCCGAGACCATCTGCTTTAATTTACAAGTGTCAGTTTTACAAGCGGTTTTGGTTGGAAAACGACGACCCAATCACGGCCTAATATCATGAGTTGGTCGGAAGATCATATGGTTTCACGTCTAACCTACCCGACTTGTCGTGTAGGCTATGAATGAAACATTAGACGATGAACTTCTTAAGCACGGAAACAACAGAAGAGGATGATCTTCTTAACAAGCAAATCACTGGCATTAGATCGACATGCAAAACAATATGAAGCATTATTCTCAGGAGGCACGGTGAACAGCTCATGATGCCACATGCCACAACATTCCAAGCTCAACTTTGCAATCAAACACAAGGCCTGGCATTACATAGACAATATTCAGAACAAACTCTTAACACAGGAATATCTCAGCAGAGTAACTATTTACTTCTAAACTGAACATATGAATAGGAAAAAACACTTGACGCTGCTCACAGCAAGGGCGTCCCACTCAAAAATATCAAATGCATGTCTTCTGGCTAACATCAATGAGCAAATTTTGACAAGGTTTTCCAATTCCAATATATTAAACTAACGTCTTCTTGCTAACATCAATGATTAAACTTTGACAAGCTTTTCCCATTCAAAATATGTAATGCCTATAATCGTGGAGTCCTGTCGTAACTTTTATACTTGTTTGGGCACTTTTTTCCCAGGGCACTCCACGTATTGTTAAATTGCCAATGATCTCTGCAGACTAGTCATGTCACCGGTGTCTAATAATACTCTGTAAAGCTTCTCGGTCATTCCTTCTGTAATGTAGCGCAAACAGTGACTGCTTCTTTCTGCAAAGTGGAACGACCAACTAGACCCAGTAATGCAGCAGTTTGCCTTACACATTGGCTCCTTTTGTGCAGTTCAACTAAAATCGAAGTCGAAATAAAACCGAGCTTTAATTTTGATATCCCTGTAAGCAACAATAGGTATAAGGGAAACAATTACTAAGAAATAACGGTTGATGACTTGTACTCCCAGAAGAAAAGCATCTACTGATCTACTTTATCTTAATGGGAAACAAAGCAGGAGAGTAGCAATTCTCCATCAGTGTGATTCATTCATATTGACTGAGACATTATCTTAACAATGCCTTGTTTCAACATGTATAAAGAACGACAAAGCTTATAAAGGGGGTGATGCTGAATTTGTTGTAACAAAGCAACAAGCATCATGTCTGGGTTAGTCCCATTTTTGTTCACTACTTAATGGGAAAAGACAGCAATACAATAGCTTCAATTCATCACTTATTTAAAATAGTACCAATACAAGTAGCACAACATCTCAAAACACACTGCACGATCATGTGGATGAAGGCAAGTACCAACCTGTCATGATGCACACAAGATCACGTACGAATCTGCCAACACGAATAGGAAATCCAATCTCATTTTGTGCAGTTGCACTGAAATCAAGCAAAGTGTTTCGCATAGCGAAGCAAAATATCACAATAGCAACAAGTTGAATAGATATCCCTGTATAAACAGAGGCAAAAAAGGAATCAATTACTGGCTAATAAATGAGGATGAAACATGCGGCCAGAAAAATGGTAATCCCGCCAATCCCTAACAAATGTTGCAGTTTTGAAATAAGATTCAACAGTTAATTCTGAGAGTGGCATCAAGTATTGGCTTATAAAGGGGGTGATGCTGAATTTGTTGTAACAAAGCAACAAGCATCATGTCTGGGTTGGTCCCATTTTTGTTCACTACTTAATGGGAAAAGATAGCAATACAATAGCTTCAATTCATCATTTATTTAAAACAGTACCAATACAACTAGCACAGCATCTCAAAGCACACTGCACAATCATGTGGATGAAGGCCTGTACTGACCTTTCATGACACGACCAACATAAAATACGAATCTACCAGCACGAATAGGAAATTCAATCAAGTTTTGTGCAGTTGCACTGAAATCAAGCAAAGTTGCCGGTGTGACATTTAAGTTTTCTATAGCAACAAGTTGAATAGATATCCCTGTTTTAAGAGGCAAAAAGGAAAACAATTACTGGCCAATAAAGGAGGATGAAACATGCGGCCACAAAAAGAAGCATCTACCTTATCTTGATGGAAAACAAAGTATAGGACAGTGGCATTTCTAAAACGGTTGCATTGATTCATATTAACAGAGAAATTATTTTAAAACAGATCAGTAGTTAATTCTGAGATTAACAACAGCAAAATAGCTGCATGGGACATGCCAACACCATGTGCGTCCACACGTATAAATGGGTGATGCAGAGTATGTAGCCAAGCAGCATATATGCGTTGGTCCCATATTTGTTTTCTTTGAACCTTCTTCCTATGTGAGGGTAGCAAATCTAGTCATGCACAAACTACCCGACCCCCAGTTTCTTTCCCTTTTCAACAAAGAGATCGGTTCCTTATAGATGTGTGTACTGGGTTACCCCATTTTCCCCTTTTTGACCTATAAAGCGGCTGGATAGCCAGTCTATACTACTTTCCGCTGCTCCTTTCCTCATTGAACCACATCCTAGATTCTTGCTCCAGCCCACCGCACCCTTCATTCCTCTTTGAACCAAGACCTAGATTCGACTACAGATCGAAAAAGATCCACATGCAGCTAGAGCAACGACGGTTTCAAAGAAACTTATACCTTAGGGTCGTCGGGATGTGGCAAGGCGTGCGGCGGGAGGCCGGATCTGCCCATACTAAGTACGACAGCGAGGAAGAAGGGGTCGGTGGCCCTCCCACACAGGCGCTGGGTGAAAGAGAACGACACAACCGACAGTGGATTGCCTCCCTCGCCGAAGGCGATAGAGTGAACGCTGCACCTCCTCCCCTTCCCGGTGCGACGGGATACATATGCCTCCTTCACCAGCTGTGAGGGGGGAGAGAGAGACAAGAGGCCAACGCAGTCTTGTTTAGATCTGGTGAAGAGAGGGTGAGAGACTGTGAATATAGCAAACCCTAGCAAATGTATCTAGACTCATTTTAGTGCTAGATACCTCCGTATCTAGACAAATCTAAGACAAGTAATTCGAAACGGAGGGAGTAACATATATGTAGTGCGGCGAGCATGTGGAGAGTGCAAACCCTAACGAACAAGCACTGAGGCTCCCGCTTATATATATACTACTGTAGTACGGACTGAGCTCCGGTGCCTTCACTCCACCTACTTTTGGCTGTATGATAGGTGAGCCAGCCACATTCTGGGCCCACCTGTCGTAAAACCCTAGCGAAAATTGCACCAACGTGAAAGACGACTTCATCTCCAACGCAACCAAGGTGAACTGACGAAGGATATCATCTTTGTGCGTAACAAGCAAAGAGCACTGATGGAAGACAACTTGTTTTTTGTCGAAAATCGATCAGCTTCACCAGCCGACGCAACCATGAGGCGCAACCATGAGCATCGATAGGTCATCGTGGTGATGCATCATCCATTTGGCATCAAGTTTGGGTGAGGTACCTAAGAAGTTCGACAAATCCTCACTGTGGTCTGTTTCTTCTCAGTAATCAAGCTCGAGGAAGGAAGAACCACGTGGCAGAGGACAGTGAGGCGGAACAACAATGGCCATCCAATTTTGTGCAGTTCCACTAAAATTGAGGAAGACATGCCCGGGTATGGAGACACGCATCGCTATTTTCAAAAATATAAAAAAGGGTTAGCAACGACATCTCAATTGTCAATAAGAATTAATGAAAAGTACACCAACAAACAGAAGCATCATAATTATCTTGATGGGAACTAAACCAGGATACCCGAGAAAAAAAGCATTTCTTCATTTAACCAGTGATAGTACTACCACCATATGGACAATGACCGCACAACCACCATGTACTTTTTGTCGAAACAACATGTATACCTCCATCGAGGCATAAATGAGGACAACTTTTTGAGTGGCATTTCCTCTATAATAGTACTAGTAGGTGATGTTGGACCAGCCGACGAACCCTAGCTACTATGCATGGGGAGCTGGGGAGTAGTCGCATAGAAGAAAACCCGCACCCAGCGGCCTGGGGAGCTAGACCAGTACAAGAAGTTATACCTCAGGTGGGCGAGATGTCGTTTAGGCGGGCGGGCGGGATCTGCCCACACGAAGGCAGTGAACAAGGGCGCGGAGGATCTTCGTCCGCGCCAGCGCCGGCTCCGAGAGGACGGTGCGCATCGGCTTCCTCCATCGTCGACGGAGACAATGTCAACGTTGCACCTCCTCACCTCCCGCAGCGGACGGGATTCAGCCGGATCTGTGACCACCGGTGAGGAGACAGATAGAGTGGACACTGTCATCTTGTTTTGATATGGAGAGGGTGAGAGAGTGAGACGCGAGAAACTCTATCAAACAAGAGGCTATAATGGAGTAAAAAAACCTCTCCATAGCAGTGGTTTTAATAGAATACGCGCGTTCCTGGAAAAAAGAAACGAAAATTGGCGGATAATTTTTTAAGGGTCTGTCTAGGACACATCTAGATGTGACATAGTTATGTCACATATAAGTTGATGTCCACTCTATTTGTGGTCTTTTCCTAGTTTTTTTGTTTCTTGTTGCTACATTATATACTTGTGGGAGCTTAGATGTGATATCCTTAAATAACATCTAGATGTGAATTAGACAAACTGATTTTCTAACGTACCAAGAAAGAAAACTCGATCAAAAACACGCCCCCGCTTCCAGGTCGCGAGAGTCGTCGCGCACACACACATAGACATAGACATGCATATCCGTGTTTACATAAAATTCCATTTCCATCTCCAATCATATTTGTCCAACTGGCACATTATTTACATTGTTAATTATATACGCAGCAATATTAACATACAACATCTCTTGTTTGTGTACGTCCGGACCGCTGCCACGGCCGGTCCTGACCAACCCGAACCCTCTTCATCACCCGCGCGTGCTTCCCGCCTGAAACGATCAGTGCCGCATTCATGCCCGGCCAGAGCGGACGCGACCTCTCACTGGCGCCGGCATTGATTGCGGCGCGCCGGCAGAGAGAGCGTCGCCCGCGCCGCTTCCGGGTGCACGCGGCTGCTCCGTGTTCAAAGGTCACAATAGCCGGCTACAACATGCGCGATCTCTTCCAGTAGTAAGTTCTTGGGAGTCCGTTCTACAGCTAGCTGTCCTCCCCCAACTCGTCAATCTCTTCCAGTAGTGCTAGTACTCCATGGCGTGATCCATCGACAAGCAGGTGGGAAAGTTATGGTATACTACTCGGTTTGCGGTGAGTGGCATGCCGAGCGACCGTGTGGGGTCGAGCCGTGGAGGAGGGTGAGACACGGACACGACAAACGTGATTTAAACGTCGGTTTTGCTCGATGGCGCGATCCAACGAAACGAAATGTTGGTTTCTCTTCGTTTCCATTTTTTCTCCGGAAAAATGGAAACTTTTCCACTCCATTTTCATTCCTATTCCAAGGTTGCCCCGTTACAACATTCCATCAAATACAAAGGAAAACTAACACGCATGCTGATGCATCTCAATGATTCACAGATCATAGCCAATATTTACTTCACAACTAAAGAAAAAAAGTTGTGAGAGCGTGTACGATAGAAAAACTACTGATGGGGTCACTACGACTTAAACCCTAAACCCTAAACATGATTTAATTTCCTGGCCAGGTAGAACCTGTCGAAGGAAAGACGGCTGGCACCCTCGGATCATACGATGCTTTTGTGCAGTTCCACTAAAATCGACTTGAGCATCCCTGATGGCAAAGATATTTAAGAAGTGTGATTAGAATAATAGTACTGGCACTAGTTCATGAGACATAAACTCATCACAAGTAGAAGCCGGTAGAAGTAGAGAAAGATCGACATGGAGATGGAGCTACGGCAGTGGAGCAAGCCGGCTCCAAAAGGAAGATGGACTACCTGGGACGTCGGGCTGCAGCTAGAAGGGTGGTTGGGACGCGGCATCTGCCCATACCGCGGTGACCCTCGATTGGGACGCACCGACTGTGAGTTTTCTCCCTCACCGATGTCGACCGCGTCTACGCAGAACATTGTTCCCTTCCCCCAGCTGTGGGATCAGGCCCGTCGTTCTATGCTTGTGAAGAGAGCAACCTAAGCAAGCAGGCTTGTAGCTTAGGCTCCTGCTAGTGTATATATATTGGTTTTCTTTTTCTCTCCATATCAACCATTTTATATTGCGTACGTGTCATTCAAGAGTGAAATGATGGTTGCTTCTTCCGACTAACTTACTGTGTGATTTGACTGCTCCTTAGTGGCCCCTACACGTACTCCCCCTACGTGTATGCAACAGTCACACGTACACATGGACGCAAAAATGCGCGCGACGCCCTAATGCATGCATGTCTGAGTACACGACAGAACACACATGGTCACGCTCAAGTGCTCAACCTACACGTGCATGCACACACATACTCAGTCAGGATGAGCTAGTGATCGTATGAACACCGGAAAATATATATATTGAGCGCAATGAGCGTATTATGAAGTCCACTGACCGTATTTTTACAAATATACAGTGACAGACAGTGTATTTATCTCATTTGAAATTAAGCCATATTAACCGGAGAGGAGGCAACATGGACTAGCATTACTTTGCTGTGTCCCGTCAACTTGCCGAACGAGGAGAAGGTTGCATGGCGGGAGAAGCTTGCGCGCGGTGGCTCGCAGAACAAGGAGAAACTTTTGACTAATGCAAACTCTCCCTCGCTCAGGCGATGGACGTGCAACAGTTAATTCGGTGTCAGATTGCCAGAAGCATACACTATACTACTAGTGCTATTATTGTTCGACTTCCCGAACAGCCAAGCGCAAAGTTTACTAGTACTACTATTATAGTCCATAAAGGTACGTACTATACTAGTACTAGGAACCGGATGGAGGAGCGTCTGCACTCTTATTATAATTTTAAAATGTGATAAAGCAATCTTCAACACATTTGGTTCTCTTTGAGGGTTCTCGCATGTAATAATGGATGTTGATTGCATGGAACACTCGCCACAATTCTCGCTTAATTCTGGCTCATATCCTATTACAAATAGTAGCGCTCAGTAATATTTCCTCTTTTTTGTTATTCAGCATGTAAACAGGTCAGCAAACCTTGCAGCACATCTTCGTGCGAACCGTGCTTGCTGCACTTTGAATGTGGCCGAGAGTTGGCTTGATGAAACACCTCGCTTCCTACTTCTTCTTTTGCGGGGTACCTCGCTTCCTAGTGACCAGTGTCTTGGCTGATCGTCCTAAGAATGCTTATATATGAATAAAGCTCTCTCATTTACCCGCAAAAAGATTAAGCCATATTAGCCGGAAAGGAGGGAGTATGGACTAGCACTACTTTTTGGTGTGTCCCGTCAACTCGCAGAACGAGGAGAAGCTTGCATGACAAGGTGAAGCTCGCTTACGCCTTTTGACTAATGCAACCTACCCTTGGTGGACATGCATTAGTCCATTCGGTGTCAGACTGTCAGAGGCATACACTGTAGTACCCAACATGCGGAGTACCATCATTGTTCGACTTCACGAAGGGGCGAAGAGCCAAGCATAGTAGTACGCGTACTTGGTTTTGCACCTTCATACTACTCCACCCTCCATCACAGTTTATAGGGCGCGCTTCATTATGAAGCATTTCTCTCGATACATTTCCACCACCAGAGAGACTTTAGACGCGTTTGGTATAATGCTCAATTAATTAGGGTGTGGTAACCGCAATCAAGTCCACAATTTTCTCTCCATGTACTGTACTACTACGGAGTGCATGCATGTGTGTACCCGGGGTGGAAGCACTGCATGCATGTGTGTACGCATTATTCCCTCTAGTAATAGACGCCGTGCTATAACTACCAATGCTATTTTCAGGCCGATTGCTAGTCGCCTTGGTCCCACAGATTTTTTTCTTTTTTCTAAAGCATGTTGTATAAACAGTGACGGATGGAGTAGTATGAGCGGATTCAAAGAAGAGCGTATTGATGGTTGCTTCTTCAGAGCAACTTACAGTGGGAAAGGTGGGGCTTATGATTTGACTGCTCATTACTCACTATTAATGCGGCGCAACGACCAAGCTGAGTCTCCCATGCGGTTGTGCACTACCCCCTCGGTTCTTAAATATACTCTGGAGTATTTGTCTTTCTAGAGATTTCAACGAGTGACTACTCTCTCTCTCTCTCTCAAATATTTGTCTTTTTAGAGATTTCAAATGGACTGGCACATACGGATGTGTATAGACATATTTTAGAGTGTAGATTCACTCATTTTGCTCTGTATGTAGTCACTTGTTGAAATCTCTATTAAGACGAATAGAATATTTAGGAACGGAGGGAGTACACATACGAAGCAAAATGAGTGAATCTACACTCTAAAATATGCCCGTTTGAAATTTGTAAAAAGACAAATATTTAGGAACGAAGGAGTATAATTTTGTGCATGGCACATGGACCCGGATGATGAAGAGGCTTCTAGCAATGCTATCAAGCTTCCATCATTTATTTACATAATTGACATACTATACAAATAATTTTCCAGCGACATGAAATTGTATAATGGTGTGAGCTTTTAGCTTTTGTTTCGCGCGTCTTGCCATCGATGCTCTTTCGGAAACAATAAAAAACTAACTTCCTTGCTAATGCATGTCAATTATTAGCAGATTAGAGCTAATAATTACATCACAACTGAAGACAAAGTTGTGAGAAGGTGTTAAATTAAAATTGATCCATGCTTTCATTGGCAGCAACGTCCCCCCAGCTCTGTCTAAATCAACAAGGCATGTTGGGAAAAAAGTAGCTGTCTGGAGCATGCAACATTCCGATCATTTTGTGCAGTTCCACTAAAATAGAGCTGAGCATCCCTGTTCCAAAGATATCAAGTATGATTACGATAATAGAGGACTGCTGATGAAACAATAAACACACAAATAGAAGCCGGTCCCCTTTGCAGTCTCTCTTAAGACTAACTAGTTGGAGAAGATTAGGCTCGGAGTTGGATGAGGAGGATAGAGCAAAACCAATCTCCCTTTGTGCAGTCGCACTGAAGTGTAGAGATGTTGCCCGTGTGAAATTTTAGTACAACTGCACAAAACACTCTTAAGAAAAAAGTGATTTGTGCAGTTCACCAAAAGGTCGCAATAGCAACGACGTGAAATGGATAGCCCTGTTTGCAAAAAAGAGGTAGAAAGGAAACAATTACTGGACAATAACAGTTGATGACACATGCGACGACAAAAAAGAAGCATATTCCTTGTCCTAAGGGAAGATAACAACACGGTTGTGTTAGTCTAAAACGGTGTGAGGACGAGAATGAAATATGGAAAGTACGTCGGACGAGCGATGTTTTGGGCAAAGAACTATGGAAGATCCACATGCAGCAACGTGGGAAAACGGGCAGTGGAGCAAGGCCGGAGGGGATACCTGGAGGTCGTCGGGATGTAACTAGGTGAGCGGCGGCGGGCGGAATCTGCGAGCAGGTGGCGTAGGCCCTGCTGCGCTGGAGCTTGGTCAGAGAGAACGACGTGTACCACAGATCGGGATGTGCTGCCTCGGCACCGTCGAATGGAGAAACGATGCACTTCCTCCCTTTCCCCCGGCGGACGGGATGCGGCCGGATCAGTGACCAACGGTGAGAGAGAGAGGCCACCGCACTCCCTTTCCCCCGGCGGATGGGATGCGGCCGGATCAGTGACCAACGGTGAGAGAGAGAGAGAGAGAGAGAGAGAGAGAGGCCACCGCACTCCCTTTCCCCCGACGGACGGGATGCGGCCGGATCAGTGACCAACGGTGAGAGAGAGAGAGAGAGGCCACCAGAGCCTTGTGTGAGATACTCTGAAGAGCGGACTACCTTTTCCTCCATAAAAATCGTTTTATATTCTATGTACGTGCCATTGAGCGCTGATACGTCTCCAACGTATCTATAATTTTTGATTGCTCCATGCTACATTATCTACTGTTTTAGGCAATATTGGGCTTTATTATCCACTTTTATATTATTTTTGGGACTAACCTATTAACCGGAGGCCCATCCCAGATTTGCTGTTTTATGCCTATTTTAGTGTTTTGAAGAAAAGGAATATCAGACGGAGTCGAAACGGAACGAAATCAACTGGAGAAGTTATTTTTGGAAGGAAACACACCTGATGGACTTGGACCCCACGTCAAGGAAGGAACGAGGTGCTCACGAGGGTGGGGGGCATGCCCCCCTAGGGCGCGCCCCCTGTCTCGTGGGGCCCTCGTGGCTCCCCTGACGTACTTCTTCCGCCTATATAACTCCACGTACCCTAAAACTTCCAGAACGCACATTAGATCGGGAGTTCCGCCGCCAGAAGCCTCCGTAGCCACCGAAAACCAATCTGGACCCGTTCCGGTACCCTGCCGGAGGGGACAATCCTTCTCCGGTGGCCATCTTCTTCATCCCGGCGCTCTCCATGACGAGGAGGGAGTAGTTCTCCCTCGGGGCTGAGGGTATGTACCAGTAGCTATGTGTTTGATCTATCTCTCTCTCGTGTTCTTGATTTGGCACGATCTTGATGTATCGCGAGCTTTGCTATTATAATTGGATCTTATGTTTCTCCTCGCCCTCTTCTCTCTTGTAAAGAATTGAGTTTTCCCCTTGAAATAATCTTATCGGATTGAGTCTTTAAAGACTTGAGAACACTTGATGTATGTCTTGCCGTGGATATTTGTGGTGACAATGGGATACCACGTGCCACTTGATGTATGTTTTGGTGACCAACTTGTGGGTTTTGTGACATTGGGAACCTATGCATAGGGGTTGGCACATGTTTTCATCGTGATTCTCCGGTAGAACTTTGGGGCACTCTTTGAGGTCCTTTGTGTTGGTTGAATAGATGAATTGAGATTGTGTGATGCATATCGTATAATGATGCCCACAGATACTTGAGGTGACAATGGAGTATCTAGGTGACATCAGGGCTTTGGTTGATTTGTGTCTTAAGGTGTTATTCTTGTATGAACTCTAGGGCTGTTTGTGACACTTATAGGAATAGCCCAACGGATTGATTGGAAAGAATAACTTTGGGGTGGTTTCGTACCCTACCATAATCTCTTCATTCGTTCTCCGCTATTAGTGACTTTGGAGTGACTCTTTGTTGCATGTTGAGGGATAGTTATGTGATCCAATTATGTTAGTATTGTTGAGGGAACTTACACTAGCGAAAGTATGAACCCTAGGCCTTGTTTCCACACATTGCAATACCGTTTACGCTCACTTTTATCACTTGCTACCTTGCTGTTTTTATTATTTTTCAGAATACAAAAACTATTATCTACTATCCATATTGCACTTGTATCACCATCTCTTCGCCGAACTAGTGCACCTATACAATTTACCATTGTATTGGGTGTGTTGGGGACATAAGAGACTCTTTGTTATTTGGTTGCAGGGTTGCTTGAGAGAGACCATCTTCATCATACGCCTCCTACAGATTGATAAACCTTAGGTCATCCACTTGAGGGAATTTTGCTACTGTCCTACAAACCTCTGCACTTGGAGGCCCAACAACGTCTACAAGAAGAAGGTTGTGTAGTATACATCAAGCTCTTTTATGGCGCCGTTGCTGGGGAGGTGAGTGCTTGAAGGTATATCTTTGATCTTGCAATCGAGTCTTTTAGTTTCTTGTTTTATCACTAGTTTAGTTTATAAAAGAAAACTATAAAAAAATGGAATTGAGTTTGTCTCATACGCTTCACCTTTTTAATATCTTTCGTGAGCATGATGGAAAGGATAATTGTGCTCAAGTGCTAGAAGAAGAAATCTATAAAATGTTTGGCACTAAATATTTGAATAATGAGCATGATTGCAATGTTGTTAGTATGAATTCGTTGAATATCCATGATGCTAATGATATGCAAAGCCACAAGCTTGGGGAAGCTATGTTTGATGAAGATGACATTTTTGTCCCCCAAGTTTTGATGAGCAAAATTATTATGATGAAAGCATGCCTCCTATCTATGATGATTATTGTGATGACACGTATGCTTTAAAGAATAATGATAACAATGAACCTTGTCATCTTGATCTTAATTTTCAATCACATGATAGTTACTTTGTTGAGTTTGCTCCCACTACTATTAATGAGAAGAAATTTGCTTATGTGGAGAGTAATAAAATTTCTATGCTTATAGATCATGAAAACAATGCTTTAGGTGCTGGTTATATTGTTGAATTCATTCATGATGCTACTGAAAATTATTATGAGGGAGGAATATATGCTTGTAGGAATTGCAATAATATCAAGTTTCCTCTCTATGTGCTTAAAATTTTGAAGTTATGCTTGTTTTACCTTCCTATGCAAGTTGATTATTGTTCCCATAAGTTGTTTGCTCACAAAATCCCTATGCATAGGAAGTGGGTTAGACTTAAATGTTCTAGTCATATTCTTCATGATGCTCTCTTTATGTTACAATTCTTATCTTTTATGTGAGCATCATTGACATCATCATGCCTAGCTAGGGGCATTAAACGATAGCGCTTGTTGGGAGGCAACCCAATTTTATTTTTGTTCCTTGCTTTTTGTTCCCGTTTAGTAATAAATAATTCATCTAGCCTTTGTTTATATGTGGTTTTATGTGTTTAATTAGTGTTTGTGCCAAGTAGAACATTTGGGAAGACTTGGGGAAAGTCTTGTTGATCATGCTGTCAAAAACAGAAACTTTAGCGCTCACGAGAATTTCTGCCATTTTTATTTGGAGAGCGCTATTTAGTTAATTCTTTTTGGAGATGATTACTAGATAAATTCCTCAGGTCAAGAAATTTATTTGAGAATTTTATGAGTTCCAGAAGTATACGTTTGATCCAGATTACTACAGACTGTTCTGTTTTTGACAGATTCTGTTTTTCATGTGTTGTTTACTTATTTTGATGAATCTATGGCTAGTAAAATAGCTTATAAACCATAGAGAAGTTGTAATACAGTAGGTTTAACACCAATATAAATAAAGAATGAGTTCATTACAGTATCTTGAAGTGGTGATTTACTTTCTTATATACTAACGGAGCTTACGAGTTTTCTGCTAAGTTTTGTGTTGTGAAGTTTTCAAGTTTTGGGTAAGGATTCGATGGACTATGGAATAAGGAGTGGCAAGAGCCTAAGCTTGGGGATTCCCGAGGCACCCCAAGGTAATATTCAAGGATAGCCAAGAGCCTAAGCTAGGGGATGCCCCGGAAGGCATTCCCTCTTTCGTCTTCATTCATCGGTAACTTTACTTGGAGCTATATTTTTATTCGCCACATGACATGTGTTTTGCTTGGAGTGTCCATTTATTTTTTTAGGATTTGCTTATTGTTATTTATAACAATGTTTTGCATCTTTTATTTCAATAAAAGTGACATTAATAGCCTTCACTATGCCTATGTTACAAGTATACATGTCGCTGTTTGAAAACAGAAAGTTTACCGCTGTTGCAATAATTCCCTAGAAAAGTCAGAATGTGATAAAATGTGGAAACATTTTGCATATTAAGGTCTGATAAATTTACTACAGTGGGAATTTTCTTTCATAATTTTTGGAGTTAGGTAAGCATGGATGTTGCTGCATTCTTTACAGACTATCCTGTTTAGGCAGATTGCTATTATGTTTGCATTGTTTGCATATGTTTGCTTCTTTAATGATTCTATTTGAGGATAGGAATATTAATATGCAGAGGAATTTAGTATGCAATGTTGAATAATAATTCTAGTGATTTGCTACAGTAGAGTATGATAAGGTTTTTGCAATGGTTTATACTAACTTATCTCACGAGTCCTTGTTGAGTTTTGTGTGGATGAAGCTTTTGAGATTTAGGGAGACCTTGATATGAGAGGAATTAAGGAGACACAAAAGCTCAAGCTTGGGGATGCCCAAGGCACCCCAAGATAATATTTCAAGAAGTCTCAAGCATCTAAGCTTGGGGATGCCCCGGTTGGCATCCCACCTTTCTTCTTCAACAACTATCAGTTAGTTTCGGTTGATCCTAAGTTTTTACTTCTTCACATGATGTTTGACATTCTTAGAATGTCATTTTATTTTGCTTTGCTTGCTGTTTGAATAGAATACCAAGATCTGAAATTATTAAATGTTAGAGAGTCTTCACATAGCTAAATAATTATTTAACTACTCATTGATCTTCACTTAAATCTTTCGGAGTAGTTTGTCATTTGCTCTAGTGCTTCACTTATACCTTTTAGAGCATGGTGGTAGTTTTATTTTGAAGAAATAGATGAACTCTCATGATTCACTTAGATTATTTTGAGAGTCTTAAATAGCATGGTAATTTGCTTAAAATCCTAATATGCTAGGTATTCAAGAATAATAAAATTCTCTTATGAGTGTGTTGAATACTATGAGAAGTTTGATACTTGATAATTGTTTTGAGATATGGAGATGGTGATATTAGAGTCATGCTAGTTGAGTAGTTGTGAATTTGAGAGATACTTGTGTTGAAGTTTGTGATTCTCGTAGCATGCACGTATGGTGAACCGGTATGTAACAAAGTCGGAGCATGAGGTGTTTATTGATTGTCTTCCTTATGAGTGGCAGTCGGGGATGAGCGATGGCCTTTTCCTACCAATCTATCCCCCTAGGAGCATGCGCGTAATACTTTTCTTTGATAACTTGTAGATTTTTGCAATAAGTATATGAGTTCTTTATGACTAATGCTGAGTCTATGGATTATACGCACTCTCACCCTTCCACCCTTGCTAGCCTCTCTAGTACCGCACACCTTTCGCCGGTACCATAAACCCACCATTTACCTTCCTCAAAACAGCCACCATACCTACCTATTATGGCATTTCCATAGCCATTCCAAGATATATTGCCATGCAACTTTCCACCGTTCCGTTTATTATGACACACTCCATCATTGTCATATTGCTTTGCATGATATGTAGTTGACATTGTATTTGTGGCAAAGCCACCATTCATAATTCTTTCATACATGTCACTCATGATTCATTGCATATCCCGGTACACCGCCGGAGGCATTCATATAGAGTCATACTTTGTTCTAGTATCGAGTTGTAATTCTTGAGTTGTAAGAAAAATAAAAGTGTGATGATCATCATTCAATAGAGCATTGTCCCAAAAAAAGAGGAAGGCCATAAAAAAGGCCAAAAAAAGAGGAGGCCAAATAAAAAAAGGCCAAAAAGGGACAATGCTACTATCCTTTTTCCACACTTGTGCTTCAAAGTAGCACCATGATCTTCATAGTAGAGAGTCTCTCATGTTATCACTTTCATATACTAGTGGGAATTTTACATTATAGAACTTGGCTTGTATATTCCAATGACGGGCTTCCTCAATTGCCCTAGGTCTTCATGAGCAAGCAAGTTGGATGCACACCCACTTAGTTTCTTTTGTTGAGCTTTCATACATTTATAGCTCTAGTGCATCCGTTGCATGGCAATCCCTACTCACTCACATTGATATCTATTGATGGGCATCTCCATAGCCCGTTGATACGCCTAGTTGATGTGAGACTATCTTCTCCCTTTTTTTCTTCTCCACAACCACCATTCTATTCCACCTATAGTGCTATGTCCATGGCTCACGCTCATGTATTGCTTGAAGATTGAAAAAGTTTGAGAACATCAAAAGTATGAAACAATTGCTTGGCTTCTCATCGGGTTGTGCATGATTTAAATATTTTGTGTGGTGAAGATGGAGCATAGCCAGACTATATGATTTTGTAGGGATAGCTTTCTTTGGCCATGTTATTTTGAGAAGACATGATTGCTTTATTAGTATGCTTGAAGTATTATTGTTTTTATGTCAATATTAAACCTTTGTCTTGAATCTTATGGATCTGAATATTCATATCACAATTAAGAAGAATTACATTGAAATTATGCCAACTAGCATTCCACATCAAAAATTATCCTTTTATCATTTACCTACTCGAGGACGAGCAGGAATTAAGCTTGGGGATGCTTGATACGTCTCCAACGTATCTATAATTTTTGATTGCTCCATGCTACATTATCTACCGTTTTAGGTAATATTGGGCTTTATTATCCATTTTTATATTATTTTTGGCACTAACCTATTAACCGGAGGCCCAGCCCAGATTTGCTGTTTTATGCCTATTTCAGTGTTTTGAAGAAAAGGAATATCAGACGGAGTCGAAACAGAACGAAATCAACTGGAGAAGTTATTTTTAAAAGGAAACACACCTGATGGACTTGGACCGCACGTCAAGGAAGGAACGAGGTGCTCACGAGGGTGGGGGGCGCCCCCCTAGGGCGCGCCCCCTGTCTCGTGGGGCCCTCGTGGCTCCCCTGACGTACTTCTTCCGCCTATATAACTCCACGTACCCTAAAACTTCCAGAACGCACATTAGATCGGGAGTTCCGCCGCCAGAAGCCTCCATAGCCACCGAAAACCAATTTAGACCCGCTCCGGCACCCTGCCGGAGGGGGCAATCCTTCTCTGGTGGCCATCTTCATCATCCCGGTGCTCTCCATGACGAGGAGGGAGTAGTTCTCCCTCGGGGCTGAGGGTATGTACTAGTAGCTATGTGTTTGATCTCTCTCTCTCTCTCTCTCTCTCTCTCGTGTTCTTGATTTGGCACGATCTTGATGTATCGCGAGCTTTGCTACTATAGTTGGATCTTATGTTTCTCCTCCCCCTCTTCTCTCTTGTAATGAATTGAGTTTTCCCCTTGAAGTAATCTTATTGGATTGAGTCTTTAAAGACTTGAGAACACTTGATGTATGTCTTGCCGTGGATATCTGTGGTGACAATGGGATACCACGTGCCACTTGATGTATGGTTTGGTCACCAACTTGCGGGTTTCGTGACATTGGGAACCTATGCATAGGGGTTGGCACACATTTTCGTCGTGATTCTCCGGTAGAACTTTGGGGCAATCTTTGAGGTCCTTTGTGTTGGTTGAATAGATGAATTGAGATTGTGTGATGCATATCGTATAATCATGCCCACGGATACTTGAGGTGACAATGGAGTATCTAGGTGACATTAGGGCTTTGGTTGATTTGTGTCTTAAGGTGTTATTCTAGTACGAACTCTAGGGCTGTTTGTGACACTTATAGGAATAGCCCAACGGATTGATTGGAAGGAATAACGGTGATACACATGGTGTGGTTATGAACATGGTATACTACATTTAATATGTTTTATCTCTACTCTTATAAAAAAGGAGTTGTTGATGATGGTGTGCCTGCCATCCTGCATTATAGATCGTCTGATTTATATCTGGCGGATAGCAAGGAAACTATGATGGTTGAAGTTGGCAACAATCATGATTGTAGATTCTTATTGAAATAGAGAAACGAATTCAAATTTAGTTCGAATTGCAGCGGTAGTATAGACATTTGGAATGCACTAAAATGTTGGTATGAGTAGGTTACATGCATTATACAGCAAGCGAAAAAATTTAATCGGACATAACATGGATTCATACTCCCTCCTTCCATCTATATAGGGTGTAATGAGATTTTTAAGACCACCTTTGACTATTGACAAGATTAATAGTACACGACATGCACAATGTGAAAATTATATCATTGAAAGAACCTTTCACAGACGAATTTAATGGTGTGCTTTATGTAAGTTGCATGTCATATATCATTGCTCTAATATTTGGTCAAAGTTAGCATCGAAAAACGCATTAGGCCCTATATAGATGGAAGGAGGGAGTAGCTTTGAATAGCATTTGTATAGTAAAACGGGGCAATACTCTCTCTTTGTGTGGTGTGAATAGTTTTATTTTTTTCATTTTCTTTTTGGTTGAGGGAAGTGTGAATTGATTTGGTACGTACAAGTACAATATTACTACACGTTAGGCTTGTCCCTAAAATTCAACCCGCGTCTTGTTATATCCCGAAAATTCAGATATCGTGCTCCCAAAACTCGCGCCTTCACAACCCGCGCCTTGCTATCCCGAAATTACAACGCGCGCGAAAACTCCCTCCAGCTGCCAAATCCCGACACGCGAAATCCCCCTTCTAACCCTGAGCCGAAAGGGCCGTTAGTTCAAGTCGGTGGGGGGTACTTTTGTAACACACCCTACATTTTGGACAAGTGCGTTCCTAAGTCATGCTTCACCCCCTCCCATCGCCCCCTTTTCGCCATTCGAAATCCCAGGCCGCCATAACCTCTCCGCTCCAGCCGCAAAACCCCACCCTCCTCCGTCCGCCACGTCACTGCTGCCCAGCAGGAGCCTCTTCCCCGATGACGTCATCCAGCGCAACAGCTCGACATCCCTTGTCCACCTCCCCGGATGAGGATCCGTCGTCCATCTCGCCGTCCCGCTGGTTCAGCCGCCCCGTCCTCCACCTCCAAGGAGCTGCTTCGACGATCGCCTCGTCTATCGCGGCTGCTCCATCCCCACAGCGCCGCCTTAACCTGCTCCATCGGAACCGCAGCATCCTCACCGACTCCTCGGATGAAGTCGAGGCCTACTCGGCGCCACCAAAGAGGTTGTACACTCATCGCATCGCACCTTCTCCTTAACTCGACCTCCCGGCGCCGACGGTGCTCCATCCCGCACCCCCATGGAGCGGCTACCTTGAAGTCGGCGCCGCGGGCGACATCTCCACGGCGGCTCTCCCCCAGTGCGAGGCCCCTTCAGCGGCGGCGTCCATACCAGTCGGATCTGCTGCTGCTGCTCCGGCTCTCGCTCGATCGCTCGCTCGCCTAGCTGCTGCTGCTGCTCTCCCCCTCGCTTGTGTTGTTGCTCTGCTCCGATTAAGCCACACTTCAGTCGACTGAATCGACTTTTGGGTCAGTCGATTTTCAGG
>NC_041386.1:489310177-489316622 GCF_002162155.2 Triticum dicoccoides
CGCTGGAGTTAAGGAAGAACCACCCGCAGCGGGGACGGGGGCTCGCTGGAGAGGTACCCCACTATCTATCTTAGGGTTCAGGGTGGGGGGCCTAGAGGGCTGGCCGGGGCGGCGGTGGCGAGTTGTTTCGGGGCGGCGAGGCGGTGCTGGGGCCGGCTGTTCGGCCGGTGGTGGCTGGCGGCTCAGGGGGTGCAGGTTGAAGATGAACTGCAGGCCCTCCCTAAACTACATGTCAAGTGCCTCTCTGCTACCATTGCGTTTAGTTTCAACAGTAGCATTCAGATTCCACAGTAAATTTCAGTTTCGACAGTTAAGTTCAGAGTCAACAGTTTTTACCTCATCTGTTGTAGTCAGGTGGTTTTTGGTGATGTTAATTTTACATCCATTTTACATCATCTATTGGAGATACTATCAGAATCCCACTTGAGATTGACGATGTCTATCTTGTGCTGCTTCAGCCTTGACGTCTTACGGCTCACCGGAGCTGCTCCAATGACAGAACGATCCATCACAACAGAGCAGTGCCCTGGACGCCGTCTACAGATTCCTCAGATCTTCCTCCACACCTCCGACAGCCACCTCTGCCTCAAATGCTTCAGCGACCAACCCAATGATGCTGAGGTCGACACGTCTACAGCAAAGAGGTTGTACAATTGTTGCATCACTTATTACTATACATTCACGTCAATCCATTAGGGCTATTTTGGTTCAACGGAAAAACATCGATCCACTGGTTGTTACCATCACTCTAAATTTCTGCATGCTCTCCTTACATAATCTCACCATAATTTTTTCGTATGCATGTCAGATATTGTACACAGTCATGCTAAACATTTGGAGAAAAAGAGAAGAGTTTTGCGTGGCAATACAATGTCATGCAGACATCGCTCCATGGTGAGTTCAATGGCAAACCCTCCCCACCCCTCTCCAGATTGTAATCCAGAGGAAGATATCTGTTCTGAGGCGGATTCGGATGCCGCTGACCACTCCTATTTACCCCCCAAGGTGTTTGCTCTACCTTGGCATGATGGTGTTAGTCATATCATGCATATGTTGCCTTGTAGTGCCTACTTTTAACATCATATATGTCATCTGCTTAGTTTAGACATGTTCTGTAATGCCACCTGTTTAGTTTCTATATCATATATGGGAATTATGCAGTCTCATGTCTTTTAGCCAGCCATAATATATGTGAAATGTGCAATGCCATCCTGTTTAACCAGGCATCATATATTTGAATGATATCTTGCCCATCCTTTTCTTCATTACATTTACATTTCCGACAATGTTTGTACATTAAACTACTCTTCCTGTGAATCAGCCATTTGGGTGGGAGATGGAAAAATCTGGAGTGAAAACAAGGCCTTCAGAGCAGACAGTGCTACCTGTCGAAGCAGATCTCTTGTTGGGTCCCGATAGCTCCTTAGAGATGGATTCAGAGACAGATGACCAGTCCTATTCCCCCACTGAGGTGTATGCTCTAACTTGGCACGGTTATACTGCTCATATCATGCATACGGTGTCTTGCATTGCATAGTTTAGACATCATATACACAATATTCAACACCATGTTCTTAGTTCAGACATCATATCGAATGCCATCTGTTTAGCATATAAATCACATATGTGAATTGAATGATGCGATCTTGATTACTTAGATAACATGTAGGTGAATTATGTCATGCGATCCTGTTTAGTTATTCATCATATCTTTGAATTATGTTATGTTATGCTATCCAGTTTAGATAGACATCATATATGTGAAATTATGTCATGCTATCCATTTTAGTTAAACAATATACATGTCAACTATTTCATGTCCTCTTTTTTCCACACTATCTATTGCATCTGTCTCTCATACAATGTCTGTACATTCAACTATGTTTCCTGTTTATCAGCCATTTGAATTGGAGCGGGTGATGCCAGTATCTAGCGGACTAAAAATACGGTCTTCAAATAAAATAGTGCTACCTCTTGGTGGAGATAGCACCCCGGTTGTACATGCACAAGAACCAGCCCTACCACACATAACCCAAACTCTCGCAGATTGTACCCCTACTATGATGGACAGAGAACCAGCTTCGCCCAATCTAACCCCAACCCTAGACGATAGTAACCCAGTTCCTGTTGACACAACACCATCTCCACCATAGAGCTCCCAAACAAGAGCAGTTAGTAAGGCAGCTCCAGTGCCCATAGGGCCAGTACTATCACGGCGAACCCCAACTCCACCAGTTAGTACGCCTATTCCTGTGGAGGAAGCATAACTAGCTAGTCGTAGTTTAGCATCTATCGCATTTGATGTTGTTAAATCGTATGTGCGTATCTTCCCATCTTGGAAATATTATACTGAAGATGAAGGAAAATGCCAGTTGCAGGTGTTTGTCCAGGAGTTATGTGTAAGTAATGTTATTCATGGCAACTACTTTGCTTCGTCCCATACATCCTACCTCCATGATGGTTATAATACATCAAATTTTCCCATTTTTCTCTATAGAGAAGGACCGTTTTGGAAACTTAGGATGAGGTAACCTGTGCTAATACCTCTGCTATCTTCAAGAATGCCTGGTGGCAGTATCGGAATTACCTGAAGAAAACTTACTTCACTGGCAAAGAAACTCATCAAATTCCCTTACGTTCTCCTGAGACACATTTACTGGACGATGACTGGGAACGCCTTGTTCTGTACTGGTCCCGAACCAAGAATGTGGTAAGGTCTATGAGCTCATTTTCTATTTTAAGTATTATATTCTTGCGTCTTACTGTACTCTGTTCATGTAGAACAAGTGCCTAAACCTGAAGAACAACTGTTCTATTTAAGGTTCCATTGCTACCATAGGACATAGATATATGTTTGTTTGATGCTTTTATTATGTACTAGTACTTGGCAATAGAAGACTTGGTAGTTTAATCCTGTCCACCTCACTAATGAACTGGTTCACCGAAATGAGTTTCATATACTAGTACATGCTAAACTTGTTATGTGTCTGCTTGTTTCTTCTTTTAGAATGCCGACATAATATTGGGGAAGAGTGCCTTATTAAGAAATGGTGAAGGAAGTAATGCAGATAAGGTTCAGGATAGTGACACATCCTGTCTTGGTTTAGTGTTGGAGTTACTGGCCACTACCGCTTGCACAAGCTATTCAAACTCACTGTCTGAATTAGTTCGGTTTCTTGAGTCTCAACTACAAGCTGAAAGACATCGATCAGCTGTGCTGCGACAAGAAGCGGAAGGACTGCGGAAGTCCCTGGAGCATTCAGATGCATACTTTCTGGTGCAACAACAAGCGTTGGAGGATTTTAGCGCCAAACAGGACAAAGCTAATCAGCTTGCTAAGCTTATTGCCAGCATGGTGGATACCCAGGATAACGTTTCTTGAGCTCTTATGAAGTTGTTTTAGTTATGCTCTTGTTTTGCTGCCGCGTTTATTTGCACTGGTGGCCAATTTTGACAGCCGGTGTATATGATATGCTGCTTTGTTCCCTATATTTGCACTGGTGGCGAACTTCGATGCCCAGTGGATGTAATATGTGTAATAGCCGTGATAGCCTAGCGTTAGTTGCTTGCTTATTTATTTCATTGTTGTCTTGTTTATTTGTTTACTTGTAGTCATTGCAGTTCTTTTTCCGCGGTTAACTAGTGGCTGCAATAACCTATTTTTAAAAACTAGGCCACAATAACCATGGGCTAATATTTACTGTAGTGGCACTAGGCCTCCTATGGGCCGGAAATAGTGGGCCTTCTACGGGCCGTAGAAACAGTACGCCTTCTACGGGCCGTATCATCAATGGGCCTTCTACGGGCCGTATGATCGATTGGCCAAACATGGGCCAATAACAGGCCGCATTATGGCCGTAAACGGGCTAGAGTTGGAATTGTTCGTTCATGGGCCGACCGTAACGGGCCATCATTAATAGGCCGTATTTGATGATGCTATGAAAATGACCCAACGTATTAACGGACCACAAACGGGCCGACTATAACCAAGGGCTGAATTTGGCCCACAAGCAGAAAATGACAGTAATGGGCCGTAAGTAAACGAATGCTGGAAATGAGCCCAAGAACAAATAGGCTCTGAGAAGGTCGAAAGATAACATGGGCTGGAAACGGCCCAACGGAATAACGGGCCGTTAATGGGTGTAAAGTGATACACTGTTCATTATGGGCCAGTTTCACCACGGGCTGTTAATGGGTGTAAAGTGATACACTGTTCATTACGGGCCAGTTTCACCACGGGCCGTTAATAGGCCAAGAGTTACATAGGACCTCATATGGGCCGAAAGACGTCATGGGCCATACATGGGCTAGAAGTGAAAATGGGCTGGAATCATATTGGATGGCCCAGATGACGCTACTGGGCCTAATTCGGATAGGGCGTAACAGGCCTTGGGTTAGCAGGCTGTAAATGGGCTATATGCGAATAGGCCGTTAACATGCTTTCCATGGGCCGGCCCGCCACCTTTTGACCAAGTCAAACGGGCCGGCCTTTTCACAGGAATGGGACTCTGTTGGGCCGTGCCACGTGTCGACGTATCATAGGCGCCTTCCGTCCAATGAGTGGTTGACATCTGTCCCAACGATGAGCCGACACGTGTTTCCTCCAGCCAATGATGATTTTACACGTGGAAAATCCCCATTGGTCGGGGCTGTTAACGGGTTATCGGATCCAAAACCCGACCCGATAGCTTAACAGCATTCCGTTATAGTGGATGCCACGTGTCAGTCACCCTTGACGAAAGCACTTCTGTGACCCGTGATTTATCGTCATGGAAGTGGACACTTCCGTGATGATAATTTTGGTAATGTCATGGAACACTTCTACGACAACAAAGGTATGACTTCTTGATTCTGTCATAAATTTGTCATGGATGTACATGCATGACAAAAAAAGCGACCTACTGTGACAAACACGTATCATCATGGAAGTGTATTTTTTTGTAGTGGGTACCTGCACACAAAGAACAAATATTTGCAACCCGACGCTTATGAGGGGTTGTCAATCCCTCTACGGGTAACAGCGTCAGATATTGTCAAGTTGACGGGATAAAAATTGTGATAGATTGGATAAATAGATCTCGATAAAACGTGAAATAAAATAAGTAACAAAAAAGTGCAGCAAGGTGTTTTTGGGTTTTTGGAATAATAGATCTGAAAAATAAAAGCAAATAAAAATAGATCTCCAAGCAAATATGATAAAGAATAGACCCGGGGGCCGTAGATTTCACTAGTGGCTTTTCTCGATAAAATAGCATACGGTGGGTAAACAAATTATTGTTGGACAATTGATAGAACATCGAATAATTATGACGAGGCAATGATTATTATATAGGCTTCACGTCCAAGATTAGTAGACCGACTCCTGCCTGCATCTACTACTATTATGAAGGAAATATGCCCTAGAGGCAATAATAAAGTTGTTATTTATATTTCCTTATATCATGATAAATGTTTATTATTCATGCTAGAATTGTATTAACCGGAAACTTAGTACATGTGTGAATACATAGACAAAACAAAGTGTCCCTAGTATGCCTCTACTTGACTAGCTCGTTAATCAAAGATGGTTAAGTTTCCTAACCATAGATATGTGTTATCATTTGATGAACGGGATCACATCATTAGAGAATGATGTGATGGACAAGACCCATCCGTTAGCCTATCATAATGATCGTTAAGTTTTATTGCTATTGCTTTCTTCATGACTTATACATATTCCTCTGACTATGAGATTATGCAACTCCCAAATACCGGAGGAACACTTTAGTTGCTATCAAACATCACAACGTAACTGGGTGATTATAAAGATGCTCTACAGGTGTCTCCGAAGGTGTTTGTTGGGTTGGCATAGATCAAGATTAGGATTTGTCACTCCGAGTATTGCAGAGGTATCTCTGGGCCCTCTCGGTAATGCACATCACTATAAGCGTTGCAAGCAATGTGACTAATGAGTTAGATATGGGATGATGCACTACGGAACGAGTAAAGAGACTTGGCGGTGACGAGATTGAACTAGGTATGATGATATCGACGATCGAATCTTGGGCAAGTAACATACCGATGACAAAGGGAATGACGTATGTTGTTATGTGGTTTGACCGATTAAGATCTTCGTAGAATATGTAGGAACCAATATGAGCATCCAGGTTCCGCTATTGGTTATTGACCGGAGATGTGTCTCGGTCATGTCTACATAGTTCTCGAACCCGTAGGGTCCGCACGCTTAACATTCGATGATGATTTGTATTATGAGTTATGTGTTTTGGTGACCGAAGTTTGTTCGAAGTCCCAGATAAGATCACGGACATGACAAGGAGTCTCGAAATGGTCGAGAGGTAAAGATTCATATATTGGAAGGTAGTATTCGGACATTGGAATGGTTTCGAGTGGTTCGGATATTTTGCCGGAGTACCGAGGGGTTACCGGAACCCCCCGGGGAAGTGTT
>NC_041386.1:489317165-489353162 GCF_002162155.2 Triticum dicoccoides
AATCCTACTAGGAGTGGAGTCCTAGTAGGACTCCCCCCATGGTGCGCCCCTCCTGGCCGCTGGCCTCCTCCTCCCCTCCTTTATATACGGGCCGGGGGGCACCCCAAAGACACATCAATTGTTCTTAGCCGTGTGTTGTGCCCCCTCCACAATTTACTCCTCCGGTCATAGCGTCGTAGTGTTAGGCGAAGCCCTGCGCGGATCACATCACCATCACCGTCACCATGCCATCGTGCTAACGGAACTCTCCCTCAACCCTCTGCTGGATCAATAGCTCGAGGGACGTCATCAAGCTGAACGTGTGCTGAACACAGAGGTGCTGTACGTTTGGTACTTGGATCAGATGGATCGTGAAGACATTCGACTACATCAACCGCGTTAACCTAATGCTTCCGCTTACGGTCTACGAGGATACATGGACACACTCTTTCCCTCTCATTGATATGCATCTCCTAGATAGATCTTGCGTGATTGTAGGAATTTTTTTGAATTGCATGCTACGTTCCCCAACTGTGGCATCCGAGCCAGGTCTATGCGTAGATGATATGCACGAGTAGAACACAATGAGTTGTGGACGATAATAGTCATACTGCTTATCACCAACGTCTTATTTTGATTCAGCAGTATTGTTGGATGAAGCGTCCCGGACCAACATTACATGACCATGTTCATGAGATCGGTTCTACCGACGTGCTTTGCACACAGGTGGCTGGCGGGTGTCTATTTCTCCAACTTTAGTTGAATCGAATTTGACTACGGGCGGTCCTTGTTGAAGGTTAAAACAGCACACTTGATGAAAAATTGTTGTGGTTTTGATGCGTAGGTAAGAACGGTTCTTGCTAGAAGCCCATAGCAGCCACGTAAAACTTGCAACAACAACGTAGAGGACGTCTAACTTGTTTTTGCAGGGCATGTTGTGATGTGATATGGTCAAGACGTGATGAGATATAAATTGTTGTATGAGATGATCATGTTTTGTAAAAGTTATCGGCAACTAGCAGGAGCCTTATGGTTGTCGCTTTATTGTATGAAATGCACTCACCATGTAATTGCTTTAATTTATGTGGGGACCCCAACTCATAAGTCGAGATCACCGAATGCACGTGTACAGTGATCCCAGAGATCAATGCTCACTGAACACACAGAAGCTGAATAACAAGAGTCTTACATCCATACATACCGTCTTACACAAATCATGACCATTATGGTCAAGTCTTACATTGATAAAGCCTTAAGGGCTGAACATCAAATGAAACACAAGCAGCGGAAATCTTCGTCGATAAGTAGAACCCATGCCATCTGCCTTAACCCTACAGGCATTCTGACTGGGAAACGTCCTAGTTCGCATGTTCGTCTCCAAAGAACTCTTCTTCGAATTCCTGTTCTTCCATGCCTGGCCAATTAAATAACCAGTGGCAAGCCAATGAGTACTTTGAATGTACTCGCAAGCAACCCATGTTTTGGTTCAAGGTACAACAATGCATGATATAGGTAAATTTTTGCGGAAAGCTAGTTTGAGTGCAATGACATGTTCAACAACTTGTAAGACATGCATCAGGAGAATTCAATTAACCATGAGGACAGGTTACATATATCAACATAAAAAGAGTGGGCACCAACCCAACTCAATCATGTCAAGTCCTTTGACTTGACCCAAGTAGTTCTTCCCACTTATCCGAACACTCACACTGGTTTGTAAACATGTGGACGTAGTTTAAGCAGCACCGCCCAACTGTTCTTGACTGTGGACACGGCTATTCGAATAGTTTTACACTCTGCAAAGGTTGCACACTTTACCCACAAGATCCGGGGGAACTTTCGTGTCATCCACGACCCGCGGTACCTCAAGTACCCGGGGTAAGCACCCGATCACTATCTTTCCCTAGATGCCACTAACAAGGAGTCCGCTCGTTGTTCCGTATCCTCTCGATGTACATCATACGAGACTCACTCGAGATCGTAACATTCGAGAGGGGACACAATGGTGTATCCGGTGCCCTGTGAAAACAGTCATGGCCGCCCTACCTGGCACGACCCCGAACCGAGAGAGCGCACCAACAACTCTCCCGTCACTAGTAATGTGGGATCCAAGCTAGTATCGGCCTAGGTAATCAATAATGCCCTTTCCCATATAAGGGTAGAGTGGTTGCGCATGTAAGGTTGGGACAGTCGACAAATCTTAAATCTAATCCGTTTTTGAAAACAACACACACCCTTGCCTCGGTACACCACTTCGTCATCAAGTGGTTACCCATCTCATTATCTCCCTCGGGCATAAGTGGCACCCGACGGGGTTTTCGAAAAGTCCTTTTGAAAATACTTTGTCTCCATCACCATGCATATACCCGTCCCTTTTGTGTAGCACTACTTAGCATCCTATCTATTCCCACCGGCATAACCCTCATAAGGAGGTAGGGTCATGCACAATGCAAGTATCAACAAGGAGGAAATGAAGGCAACCCACCAAAGTGGCTACCCTCTCATCATGATTCCGATGCAACAATAATAAGGTGCTATATGAAATGCATAAAAAGGGTTTCATAGGCATGGTCAAAGGGCTGCTTGCCTGGCTCAACAAAGTCTTCTGGGTCTTCAAAGTCTTCTGGTCCAACTCCTTCGTCAGCAACGCAATCTACGTCACAAAATAATAACGAGAAAAATAAGGCAATAATAAAACAGAAAAACCAAAGTGCTCAGAAAAATGTCAACTTATTTTTGTTAAATACTAGGTTGAAAACTAAGAAGGGAAAAATTCCTAGTTTTGGATATGGAGTAGCAGAATGGGAGAAATGGATTTACAAAGGCATATTTAAATGCTTAGAATCACATTTAAATATTTACAGTGAAGAAAAGGTAGTTGGATTTGAAAGAAAGTTGCACCATTAAATAGGTGGGATTTTTACAAGATTTTAGGAACTGGGATTGTTGCATTTGGATTAATATTTAATCTTGTGGAATTTTTGCAAATATCCAGAAAAAGAAAAAGGAGAAGCAGCACTGTGCAACTGGGCCAGAAGGGCCACAGTGCAGCAGGCCCAGAGGGAATCCAGCCCGCGCAGGGCGGCCACGTCGAAGGCGTATTTGGGAAAATACGCCTCCAGCCGACGCAGCGAACCGGTGTGCGCGCGTGCGTGTTTAAACCTGACGGGAGGGGCCCAGGCGTCAGCGAGAGAGAGGGGGGCAATGGAGGGGAGAGGCTGACAGGCGGGGCCCGCCTGTCATCCCTAACCCCGAGTCCAGGCGGCTGGCGAGCTCACCGGCGACGATGCAGGGCACGGCGAGGTCGGGCGAGAGCACGGTTGGGCTCAGCGTCGTGTTGCCGTTCGGGTGGAGGTGGTGGACGTCACCGGAGTTGCCTGGCTTGCCAGCGACGAGGTCTCGCGGCGGAGAGGCTTCGGGTGGTGGTCGTTCCGGTCGACTCCGGCTGCAAACGAGGTGGGGGAGAGAGGGGAAATGATCAGTGGGAGGAGGCGGTTTCAGATCGGGGCAGAGGAGGAGCGGGGGAGGCCTGTACCTCGCGGACTCCGACGAGCCGAAGCGGCGGAGCTCGAGCTCGATCTCGAGCTCGGGCGGCTCTAGAGAGGAACTGGGGGTGCAGGGGAAGGTTTTGGTGGTGCAGAGAGCGAGTGGTGAGGAGAGAAGGGCTCGGGGAGGCCTTTAAATAGGCGAACAGCAAGGTGCCATGGACTCGTGCGCCGGAGAGCTCCTGCTCGTCGCCACAGGGCTCGGGAGGAGCTGGCGCCGTGACTGGGGTGTTCCTGGGCGTGGACTACGCCGAGGGGAGCTAAGGGAGAGAGCGGGAAGGCGTCAGAGACGCGCGCGTGTGAGCCGCACCATTGGCGCGCTCGGGCGGCCTTTGTTTCTAGCGCGGTGGCGCGGGGGAGGAGGAGAGAGGAGGGGGCCGACCGCGTAGCGTGTTGCGGACGCCGAGGCGCATCGGCAGGTGCGCGGGGGAGGCCCGAGGTGGCCGGAGGTGGTTGGAAGGGGGCGGCTACAGTGCGGGAGCGCACTGTAGCGTGCTCCAGAGCGCCCGAATGGCCGGCATGGCCATTCTTTATGCATGGTGAGCGCGTCTTTTGGTGTCTAGCAGGTCTAGGGGTGAGTAAAGTAATGGGGTGGTGCATTGGATGCCATGGATGGCTACTGGGGTGAGGGGAGAGGAAGAAGCAGTGTGCAAATGGGCTGTCCAGAGAGAGGAAGTGGGGTTTTACCCATCCAATAAGTGAGCTATGGATTTGCCATTGTTACTGGAGGTGAAAGGGGACTAGGAGGAGCTGTGGTAAAAAGTTGAGCTCAAGGAGATTAGTGGAAGGGGTCAAAATGGTGTTTTTGGAAAAATGGCAGAAGGTGTTTGATAAAGGTTTTGGCAAGCAAATTATTTCCATTTGCCATGAGACTCCACAGGGTGAAATGACACATATAATTGGAGCCTTCCACCAATTTGGGGCTTATTTGGGCAAAGTTGCCAATGCAACTTTTGCAAACCCTAGAAATTAGCAGAAATAGACTTGTGTAGATCTTGTTGAGCAAATCACTTCTCCTTGATGCCCTACTTGGTGTAGTGGCCTCATTTGGTTGTGTTAACATTCTCACAAAAGTTGGGGTCAAGGAGAGAAAGTTGGTAGTACAAACTTGTTCAAATTTGATTCTGGTCAGAGATGGTTTTGGGGCATTTTGGTGAATCAAAATGACCTTGATTGACATGAGGCTTTGCAGGGTGATCACAATATGCATTTGTGACTTGTTGGATTTTTCTTGGATTTTTTGAAAATATTTCCTGTAGAAATATTTCAAATTCTTGAAATGGGCAGAAATGGTTTTGAGGGGATTTCATGGGGTTATACTATTCTCCATGACATGAGGCTTGGCAAGATCATCAAACATGTCTTATGTGACATGATAGAATTTTCTTGGAATATTTGGGGAATATGTCCTTTGTAAATATTTCAAAAGCTTGAAATATCCAGAAAGGGTTTTTGAGATATTTTACCAATAGTTTGAACATGACCATGTGTTGAAACTCTTATATATGGACAATATATGTCCTGTGAGTTTCCCTAAATTTTGCCAAATATTTTTAAGGCTTTAAAATAATTTTAACCTATTAAAGACCATTTCTGGCCTTAAGAAAAAGCCTTTAAATAAAATAGGAAAATAACTTTTAAAATTATATTTTTGTGGTTTCTGGGTATCCTATATCTAATAGGAGTCAAAAATACTTTTGGAAATATTTTTTCTGCCCTTAATTAAGTACTTGCAATACAAATCTCAATTCAAGGGTTTTTGGAAATCTAATTTTAGAAAATACTTTTTGGCCAAATTATTTTTGTAAGAAAATACTATATTGCACTATACACATGGCATGATCATTGGGCAGAAGTTTGGAGCAAGGAGATGAAGTATAGAAGGTGGAGTTGTGTTGACTTTAAAGAGCACTTGAAAACACAGAGAGAAAACCAACTCCAAATAAAAGCCAAATAATGCAAAAGTTTTTGTCAAACCACACTTTATCAAGATGTATTAGCTTAAGTGTTGTGGCATGAAAATCAGGGTGTGACAGACCTACCCCCCTTACAAGAATCTCGTCCCCGAGATTCCTAGACTAGGCGCGGAAAGGAATACGAAAACTGGATCCGGGGTAGTCTTCTTATCGTCATACCGCTTGTGCTTCCGAGTGGTGCTCCATTGAACCTTGAAGTACTTGATGGTGTGGCGTCATGTATGACGTTCTTGCTTGATCCAGGTTGCTAAGGGGTCCCTCGCGTTAGGTCAGGTTGGGCTGGGGGTCAATGGTTCGGTGATTGATGCCATGGTAGGGATCGGGCTAGTTAGGAAGTCGAAAACACTTCCAGAGTTGTGTCATGTGGAAACATTACGCACAGTGGGTAACTCAAGTAGTAGCTCCATCTGGTAACTGTCTTCTCTTCGTCTCGTAGTGATCTCAGAGGGGGCCGGTAAATCTTAGAGTGAGCTTCCCTTTAACATGGAAATGCTTGGTTCCTTTGAGAGAAGTGGCTTGCAGGTACACCTAGTCTTTGATGAGAAATTTCACTCCTTGACGATGGTGGTTGGTGTAGTTCTTCCTCCTTGACATGGCGGTCTTCAAATGTTCCTTGACTAGCTGAATGGCTCTTCTTCCATCTTCGGGTAGACAAGTATGTCATCAAGGAAGGATGACAACTAACTTGTCCAAGCACTCCATGAAGTCTATGGGGTACGTAAGGTGGGCTGAGGCATTGATGATGGTCACGGTTGAGCATTTGCCAAGGTCTTATCGATCTAGAGCCAAAGCCCAAGGTCAGGATCCGACCATGTTGTGGCTTGGTAAGGCGTAAGGGTTTCAAGGATCTAGTGTGCGAGCGAACGTTTGTCACCTTATCCTTAAGCACGGTTCCTGAGATGCCGGTTGTTCTATCTAGTCCTTTAAACAAATAACCTTATACCACCGAAAGCATCAACTCTTGTGCTATATTAGGATGATAATGTGCTCGTTCACTATGTCCACTAGTTCCATAATGATCCCAGTGATGTGCAAGGTTTACAGAGGCTTAACTGGTTCTCTTGCAATTCTGTGGGTTAAGCACATGGTTAAGGACCCGAGCTGGGGTATCTCGTGAAGTCTCGAAGGGTCTAGGAATGGGTTTCTAGTCTGGGGGGGGGGGTTAAACACAACTCTAGGGGTTTTTTCTTGGTCGAGGAGGCTGTAGAAAAGTTCTTCAGTGCTAGTTGGTCGCCGAGGTAGAATCCTTGGTGTATCTTGTCTTGCTGGCCTTCAGTTGAGGAGAGACATGATAGGGAAAAGTAGCATAGAGGAGGGGAATACCTAAAGGGGGTTCTATAGTGCAAGTTCAAGCAAATAGGTGCCGTTAAGGCCACGCACATTCATTATGATAAGATAGGTGATATAGTCGCGTACAAGCTGCCTAGGGCAAATGTGCAACTTATGTCAAAACACAAACAAGTAAAAACAAGCAACACAAAATGTGGTTCCATTCGAACCATCTCACGGACTCGACTACGCATATGGGGGTACACGACTCATCCTACCCTAGGGGTCCTCGAACTCAGTAGTCACGCTTGATCGGGGAGAAGGGCGCTCAGTCTTCAGTTTCTGGGTTCCCCTTGTGGTGCCAAAGGGTATGCGACAGTCGGCTGCTTGTTGGGACACATCCTTTTAATGTTCCCAAGTTCACCACACCCGTGACATGTGACGGAAGCACAAGGGTTTCTATTCAGTCTTGGGTATTGTCGTCGGGGGCCTGACGATGATCCTCTATGAGGTGGATATGGAAATCCATTCCTATGCCTTTTGCGTGGGGTTGGGTTGCGAGCTTTCCGAAGTCCCTTGATTTGCTGCTCTTGATTAAAAATGTGGGCTTCTAAGGCAGTGATTTGCTGTTCTTGCTCGACCACCTTCATCTTCTCGAGGTAGTGGAGGTGCAGAAGTGAAGGGAGGTCTTGGCGAGCCTTAAGGAATGCTTCGGTAAGGTGACATAGAAGGTAGTCTCCGGCGTTGATGAAGCGGATCTGGTACTTGAGGGTTGGATCCTCATCTTCTGGGGAAATCATCACTTGAGCTGGGGCTCCAAATCCGTTCTTTCCAGGTAGGTAGCGGGTGGCATGTTCTTCTTTCATTTCTGGAAGGAGGCCTCGAAGACGGAGAAGCGCTTCATATGCCACTTGCTGAATGGCCAGGTCTTGTGTTGGCATGGGTGGTCCAATGAAGAACCACCCCTGGGGTGAGGTCTTGGCAGGCACAAAAACCTTGGCATAGAACTCCTTCTCGAGCACATCATTTTCCAGTTCATGCAGGGTGTATATGGGCAGCAAGGGATAGTGGCATTGTTGGAGGCAGTCTTTTAGGAGTGATGGAAATCCTGTCATAAGGAGTCTCAAGGGGGCGACAACCATCTACAAAAGTTGAATAGGGGAGGTCAATATGGAAAATATCCCTCGGGCTTGGTAAGCTTAGAAAAGAAGAGAAGTTTAGAAGGTCTCAAGCTAACTAATGTCCATGCTAACTAAGGCTTCCTACAGTCAGGATGGCTCTGATACCAGCTCTGTGGGGACCCCAACTCATAAGTCGAGATCACCGAATGCACGTGTACAGTGATCCCAGAGATCAATGCTCACTGAACACACAGAAGCTGAATAACAAGAGTCTTACATCCATACATACCGTCTTACACAAATCATGACCATTATGGTCAAGTCTTACATTGATAAAGCCTTAAGGGCTGAACATCAAATGAAACACAAGCAGCGGAAATCTTCGTCGATAAGTAGAACCCATGCCATCTGCCTTAACCCTACAGGCATTCTGACTGGGAAACGTCCTAGTTCGCATGTTCGTCTCCAAAGAACTCTTCTTCGAACTCCTATTCTTCCATGCCTGGCCAATTAAATAACCAGTGGCAAGCCAATGAGTACTTTGAATGTACTCGCAAGCAACCCATGTTTTGGTTCAAGGTACAACAATGCATGATATAGGTAAATTTTTGCGGAAAGCTAGTTTGAGTGCAATGACATGTTCAACAACTTGTAAGACATGCATCAGGAGAATTCAATTAACCATGAGGACAGGTTACAGATATCAACATAAAAAGAGTGGGCACCAACACAACTCAATCATGTCAAGTCCTTTGACTTGACCCAAGTAGTTCTTCCCACTTATCCGAACACTCACACTGGTTTGTAAACATGTGGACGTAGTTTAAGCAGCACCGCCCAACTGTCCTTGACCGTGGACACGGCTATTCGAATAGTTTTACACTCTGCAGAGGTTGCACACTTTACCCACAAGACCCGGGGGAACTTTCGTGTCATCCACGACCCGCGGTACCTCAAGTACCCGGGGTAAGCACCCGATCACTATCTTTCCCTAGACGACATTAACAAGGAGTCCACTCGTTGTTCTGTATCCTCTCGATATACATCATACGAGACTCACTCGAGATCGTAACATCCGAGAGGGGACACAACAGTGTATCCGGTGCCCTGTGAAAACAGTCATGGCCGCCCTACCTGGCACGACCCCGTCCCGAGAGAGCGCACCAACAACTCTCCCGTCACTAGTAATGTGGGATCCAAGCTAGTATCGGCCTAGGTAATCAATAATGCCCTTTCCCATATAAGGGTAGAGTGGTTGCGCATGTAAGGTTGGGACAGTCGACAAATCTTAAATCTAATCCGTTTTTGAAAACAACACACACCCTTGTCTCGGTACACCACTTCGTCATCAAGTGGTTACCCATCTCATTATCTCCCTCGGGCATAAGTGGCACCCGACAGGGTTTTTTAAAAGTCATTTTGAAAATATTTTGTCTCCATCACCATGCATATACCCGTCCCTTTTGCGTAGCACTACTTAGCATCCTATCTATTCCCACCGGCATAACCCTCATAAGGAGGTAGGGTCATGCACAGTGCAAGTATCAACAAGGAGGAAATGAAGGCAACCCACCAAAGTGGCTACCCTCTCATGATGATTCCGATGCAACAATAATAAGGTGCTATATGAAATGCATAAAAAGGGTTTCATAGACATGGTCAAAGGGCTGCTTGCCTGGCTCAACAAAGTCTTCTGGGTCTTCAAAGTCTTCTGGTCCAACTCCTTCGTCAGCAACACAATCTATCATCGCAAAATAATAACGAGAAAAATAAGGCAATAATAAAACAGAAAAACCAAAGTGCTCAGAAAAATGTCAACTTATTTTTGTTAAATACTAGGTTGAAAACTAAGAAGGGGAAAATTCCTAGTTTTGGATTTGGAGTAGCAGGATGGGAGAAATGGATTTACAAAGGCATATTTAAATGCTTAGAATCACATTTAAATATTTACAGTGAAGAAAAGGTAGTTGGATTTGAAAGAAAGTTGCACCATTAAATAGGTGGGATTTTTACAAGATTTTAGGAACTGGGATTGTTGGATTTGGATTAATATTTAATCCTGTGGAAATTTTGCAAGTATCCAGAAAAAGAAAAAGGAGAAGCAGCACTGTGCAACTGGGCCAGAAGGGACACAGTGCAGCAGGCCCAGAGGGAATCCAGCCGCGCAGGGCGGCCACGTCGAAAGCGTATTTGGGAAAATACGCCTCCAGCCGACGCAGCGAACCGGTGCACGCGCGTGCGTGTTTAAACCTGACGAGCGGGGCCTAGGCATCAGCAAGAGAGAGGGGGGCGATGGAGGGGAGAGGCTGACAGGCGGGGCCCGCCTGTCATCCCTAACCCCGAGTCCAGGCGGCTGGTGAGCTCACCGGCGACGATGCAGGGCACGGCAAGGTCGGGTGAGGGCACGGCTGGGCTCAGCGTCGTGTCGCCGTTCGGGTGGAGGTGGTGGACGTCACCGGAGTTGCCTGGCTTGCCGGCGACGAGGTCTCGCGGCGGAGAGGCTTCGGGTGGTGGTCGTTCCAGTCGACTCCGGCTGCAAACGAGGCGGGGGAGAGAGGGGGAATGATCAGTGGGAGGAGGCGGTTTCAGATCCGGGCAGAGGAGGAGCGGGGGAGGCCTGTACCTCGCGGACTCCGACGAGCCGAAGCGGCGGAGCTCGAGCTCGATCTCGAGCTCGAGCGGCTCTGGAGAGGAACTGGGGGTGCAGGGGGAGGTTTTGGTGGTGCAGAGAGCGAGTGGTGAGGAGAGAAGGGCTCGGGGAGGCCTTTAAATAGGCGAACGGCGAGGTGCCGTGGATTCGTGCGCCAGAGAGCTCCTGCTCATCGCCACAGGGCTCGGGAGGAGCTGGCGCCGTGTCTGGGGTGTTCCTGGGCGTGGACTACGCCGAGGGGACCTAAGGGAGAGAGTGGGAAGGGGTCAGAGACGCGCGCGTGTGAGCCACACCATTGGCGCGCTCGGGCGGCCTCTGTTTGCTAGCGCGGTGGCGCGAGGAGGAGGAGAGATGAGGGGGCCGACCGTGTAGTGTGTTGCGGACGCCGAGGCGCATCGGCAGGCGCGCGGGGGAGGCCCGAGGTGGCCGGAGGTGGTTGGAAGGGGGCGGCTACAGTGCGGGAGCGCACTGTAGCACGCTCCAGAGCACCCAAATGGCCGGCATGGCCATTCTTTATGCATGGTGAGCGCGTCTTTTGGTGTCTAGCAGGTCTAGGGGTGAGTAAAGTAATGGGGTGGTGCATTGGATGCCATGGATGGCCACTGCGTGAGGGGAGAGGAAGAAGAAGTGTGCAAATGGGCTGTCCAGAGAGAGGAAGTGGGGTTTTACCCATCCAATAAGTGAGCTATGTATTTGCCATTGTTACTGGAGGTGAAAGGTGACTAGGAGGAGCTGTGGTAAAAAGTTGAGCTCAAGGAGATTAGTGGAAGGGGTCAAAATGGCGTTTTTGGAAAAATGGCAGAAGGTGTTTGATAAAGGTTTTGGCAAGCAAATGATTTCCAATTGCCATGAGACTCCACAGGGTGAAATGACACATATAATTGGGACCTTCCACCAATTTGGGGCTTATTTGGGCAAAGTTGCCAATGCAACTTTTGCAAACCCTAGAAATTAGCAGAAATAGACTTGTGTAGATCTTGTTGAGCAAATCACTTCTCCTTGATTCACTACTTGGTGTAGTGGCCTCATTTAGTCGTGTTAACATTCTCACAAAAGTTGGGGTCAAGGAGAGAAATTTGGTAGTACAAACTTGTTCAAATTTGATTCTGGTCAGAGATGGTTTTGGGGCATTTTGGTGAATCAAAATGACCTTGATTGACATGAGGCTTTGCAGGGTGATCACAATATGCATTTGTGACTTGTTGGATTTTTCTTGGATTTTTATGAAAATATTTCCTGTAGAAATATTTCAAATCCTTGAAATGGGCAGAAATGGTTTTGAGGGGATTTCATGGGGTTATACTATTCTCCATGACATGAGGCTTGGCAAGATCATCAAACATGTCTTATGTGACATGATATAATTTTCTTGGAATATTTGGGGAATATGTCCTTTGTAAATATTTCAAAAGCTTGAAATATCCAGAAAGGGTTTTTGAGGGATTTTACCAATATTTTGAACATGACCATGTGTTGAAACTCTTATATATGGACAATATATGTCCTGTGAGTTTCCCTAAATTTTGCCAAATATTTTTAAGGCTTTAAAATAATTTTAACCTATTAAAGACCATTTCTGGCCTTAAGAAAAAGCCTTTAAATAAAATAGGAAAATAACTTTTAAAATTATATTTTTGTGGTTTCTGGGTATCCTATATCTAATAGGAGTCAAAAATACTTTTGGAAATAGTTTTGCTGCCCTTAATTAAGTACTTGCAGTACAAATCTCAATTCAAGGGTTTTTGGAAATCTAATTTTAGAAAATACTTTTTGGCCAAATTATTTTTGTAAGAAAATACTATATTGCACTATACACATGGCATGATCATTGGGCAGAAGTTTGGAGCAAGGAGATGAAGTATAGAAGGTGGAGTTGTGTTGACTTTAAAGAGCACTTGAAAACACAGAGAGAAAACCAACTCCAAATAAAAGCCAAATAATGCAAAAGTTTTTGTCAAACCACACTTTATCAAGATGTATTAGCTTAAGTGTTGTGGCATGAAAATCAGGGTGTGACACTTTATCACTAAGCGGTAGCGATAGTCGTAGAAGCAATAGTTAGCGAGACGACAACGACGCTACGATGGAGATCAAGGTGTCAAGCCGGTGACGATGGAGATCATGATGGTGCTTTGAAGATGGAGATCAAAGGCACAAGATGATGATGGCCATATCATGTCACATATTTTGATTGCATGTGATGTTTATCCTTTTATGCATCTTATTTTGCTTAGTACGGTGGTAGCATTATAAGATGATCCCTCACTAAATTTCAAGGTACAAGTGTTCTCCCTGAGTATGCACCATTGCTATAGTTCATCGTGCCGAGACACCACGTGATGACCGGGTGTGATAATCTCTACGTTCACATACAACAAGTGCAAACCAGTTTTAGACATGCAGAATACTCGGGTTAAACTTGACGAGCCTAGCATATGCAGATATGGCCTCAGAACACTGAGATCGAAAGATCGAACGTGAATCATATAGTAGATATGATCAACATAGAGATGTTCATCATTGAAAACTACTCCATCTCACGTGATGATCGGACATGGTTTAGTTGATATGGATCACGTGATCATTTAAATGACTAGAGGGGTGTCTATCTAAGTGGGAGTTCTTAAGTAATATGATTAATTGAACTTTAATTTATCATGAACTTAGTACCTGATAGTTTTTGCATATCTATGTTGTTGTAGATCAATGGCCCGTGCTACCGTTCCCTTGAATTTTAAGGGGTTCCTAGAGAAAGCTAAGTTGAAAGATGATGGTAGCAACTACACGGACTAGGTCCATAACTTGAGGATTATCCTCATTGCTGCACAGAAGAATTACATCCTGGAAGCACCACTAGGTGCAAGACCCGCTGCAGGAGCAACTCTGGACGTTATGAACGTCTGGCAGAGCAAAGCTGATGATTACTCGATAGTTCAGTGTGCCATGCTTTACGGCTTAGAATCGGGACTTCAAAGACATTTTGAGCGTCATGGAGCATATGAGATGTTCTAGGAAGTTGAAGTTAATATTTCAAGCAAATGCCCGAGTTGAGAGATATGAAGTCTCCAACAAGTTCTATAGCTGCAATATGGAGGAGAATAGTTCTGTCAGTGAACACATACTCAGAATGTCTGGGTACCATAACCACTTGACTCAACTAGGAGTTAATCTTCCTGATGATAGTGTCATTGACAGAGTTCTTCAATCACTGCCACCAAGCTATAAAGGCTTCATGATGAACTATAATATGCAAGGGATGAAAAAAAGCAATTCCCGAGCTCTTCGCAATGCTAAAGGTTGCGGAGGTAGAAATCAAGAAGGAGCATCAAGTGTTGATGGTTAACAAGACCACTAGTTTCAAGAAAAAGGGCAAAGGGAAGAAGGGGAACTTCAAGAAGAATAGCAAGCAAGTTGCTGCTCAAGGGAGGAAGCCCAAGTCTGGACCTAAGCCTGAAACTGAGTGCTTCTACTGCAAAGGGACTGGTCACTGGAAGCGGAACCGCCCCAAGTATTTGGCGGATAAGAAGGATGGCAAAATGAAAGGTATATTTGATATACATGTTATTGATGTGTACCTTACTAATGCTCATAGTAGCACCTAGGTATTTGATACTGGTTCTGTTGCTCATATTTGCAACTCGAAACAGGGGCTACAAATTAAATGAAGATTGGCTAAGGACGAGGTGACGATGCGCGTCGAAAATGGTTCCAAGGTTGATGTGATCACCGTCGACACACTACCTCTACATCTACTGTCGGGATTAGTTTTAGACCTGAATAATTGTTATTTGGTGCCAACGTTAAGCATGAACATTATATCTGGATCTTGTTCGATGCGAGATGGTTATTCATTTAAATCAGAGAATTATGGTTGTTCTATTTTTATGAATAATATCTTTTATGTTCATGCACCCTTGTTGAGTGATCTATTTTTGTTGAAACTCGATCGTAGTGATACACATATTCATAATATTGAAGCCAAAAGATGCAAAGTTAATAATGATGGTGCAACTTATTTGTGGCACTGCCGTTTAGGTCATATTGGTGTAAAGCGCATGAAGAAACTCCATGCTGATGGGCTTTTGGAATCACTTGATTATGAATCACTTGATGATTGCGAACCATGCCTCATGGGCAAGATGACTAAGACTCCATTCTCCAGAACAATGGAGTGAGCCACTGACTTATTGGAAATAATACATACTAATGTATGTGGTCCGATGAGTGTTGAGGCTCGCGACGGGTATCATTATTTCTGACCTTCATAGATGATTTGAGCAGATATGGGTATATCTACTTAATGAAACATAAGTCTGAAACACTTGAAAAATTTCATAGTGACGTGGAAAATCAAATCATCGTAACAAGAAAATAAAGTTTCTATGATATGATTGTGGAGGTGAATATTTGAGTTACGAGTTTGGTCTTCATTTGAAACAATGTGGAATAGTTTCGCAACTCACGCCACGTGGAACACCACAGCGTAATGGTGTGTCCGAACATCGTAGCCGTACTTTATTAGATATGGTGCAATCTATGATGTCTCTTACCGATTTACCGCTATCATTTTGGGGTTATGCTTTAGAGACGGCTGCATTCACATTAAATAGGGCACCATCTAAATCCGTTGAGACGACACCATATGAATTGTGGTTTAGCAAGAAACCTAAGCTGTCGTTTCTTAAAGTTTGGGGCTGCGATGCTTATGTGAAAAAGCTTCAACTTGATAAGCTCGAACCCAAATCAGAGAAATATGTCTTGATAGGATACCCAAAGGAAACTGTTGGGTACACATTCTATCACAGATCCGAAGGCAAGATATTCGTTGCTAAGAATGGATCCTTTCTAGAGGAGTTTCTCTCGAAAGAAGTGAGTGGGAGGAAAGTAGAACTTGATGAGGTAATTGTACCTTCCCCCGAATTAGAAAACGCGACAGTGGAGTCGCAGATTGAGAGGAGGATAAGGGTTATAACTGGTTCTGTTGCGGCGTGGGGCTGTAGTCTGTGGAGAATAACAGGAGGTGTCGAGGGGTGGAGGGATAGCCTGGCCGGCGGTGGGGTAGCGCTTTGCAGCGATGCGTGCTAAGCAGAGCCGCTAGCCACCGGAGGCCAGACCAGGCGGTCCCGGCGACGCTGGAGGAAGAAGACGAGAGATTGAAGGTGCATGCCGGCCGTTGGATATAAATCCAATGGCTGTGGATGACACAATCATTTGTTGACCAAGTTCACAACGCCCTGCGTAGGCTTCGACCTATTGGCCCACATGTCAGCCTGCAAAAATGTGGCATATATTTAACCCATGTTTTCTAGAATGTACAGTCCATTTGCTGGGCTGGGTGAACAAATAATTTCACGTCAATCAGGCCCATTTATATTTTCTAAGAAATCCCAGCCCATTTGCACTTCCTTGAAATACACGTATCAGGTGGGCTCGTTATATACTCCCTCTGTCCGGAAATACTTGTCATCAAAATGGATAAAACGGATGTATCTAGATGTATTTTAGTTTTAGATACATCCCTTTTTGTCCATTTTGATGACAAGTATTTTCGGACGGAGGGAGTATAATGTTATGTTAGAAGGAGCAATTAATATCAAAGAATAAACCAGAGAGGCACATTATATATATATAATTAAGAAATTAGCGAGTTATTGCTCAAAATAAAAATGAGCGTGTTATTATTAAATTGGTCCTTAAAATCTTCGCAAGCTTTTGTACGCAATCACTAGGATTTTCCTTGCCTGTCAGTCAAAAACAACCAGGATTTTCCTTGCCAACTTCCGTTAAACATTTACTTTTATAAGTTGGGATGTTTTTATAATGTATATATAAGTCTCTATAAAATATACGATAATAGATTTATATAATGTGGTTAGAAGGGAAAACATAAATTGGACACACCATTACTTTTATAAGAGACCTGCGTTTTATACCCCACAATAGGCATACTAACAAGTTCACACACAAATACAACAGAAAAGGTAAACATTCATATCAAACTCAGGTTCACAGGACATGTTCATATCCATAGCCAACATTCACAATCAACAACTCAAAAGATTCATATATACACAAGCTCAACATATCTATGCATCCAAATGATTGATAGATCACACGACAATATTCATACATAATTTACAAAAAGATTCAGATATACACATGTTCAGTATGTTTATGCATCCAAATGATTGAGATCACAACCAATATGATCCATGGACGAACTTTAATTACCTAGGGTACAGACTGGTAAATGGTGTTCAATCGGAGGTACTTCTTGCTAAAATTAGTTCTTGTACGAGTAAACTTTCGAGTACATAAGAGGCAGCATAGACAATCTGAACTTTGCTTGTAGGTTTATCCTCAAATAGTGGCCTCATGCCGAGGGAGGTTTGAGCAACTTGGCCACTACTTTCATCCAACCAGTTTACTGGCTCATCTTGGTCCTGTATCTCGCCAAAATTCTACATTGAAGACGAGAAAGGAGGCGGTTGAGAAAATGAACCACCCAATTTTTTTGTGCAGTTCAACTAAAATGGAGCATCCTTGGCGTGCAGACTGATTAAGTGCCAGATGAATATACGCGTCAACCAACTTGTCTGGAATCTTTAGACTCCATGCCATATAGTTCGCTATGATATGTGCCGATAACCAAAAGGCACAAGTTGGGACCGAAGACTGGACTGCGTTTTTCTGGGCTATGCACCAAGCAATATTTTTGGCGTTCACTCTCCTAACACTTGGAGTTTGACAATTGGTTGACGCTGGTTGATACTCGGATGAATATAGGCACTTCTTGTCAACATCGATGCTTGTCTGTGTGAACTTTGGAGTACATAGCAGCAGCATAAGTACCTGTCCATCTGATCATTTTGTGCAGTTCTACTGAAATCACCCGATGTAATGATTTGCCTGCGAGTTCAGGCTCCAAATTACTCATTTATGAAATCGGCAAACAGTAGCACAATACCAAATTACCAATACATATGACAGGCACAATAATCAGGATAAAGACCAGTACCAACCTGTGTGAGGTAGCATATCAGTTACTATTTCCTTTGATTGGAAGCTGAGATATGCCAAGCGACTAACAGCAAAGGAAGAAAGCATGCGGAGTTTAGCGACTGACAGGAAAGGATGGAAGCTGTCGAGGCAATGAAGCACCCAAAGTTTTTGTGCAGTTCCACCAAAATCGAGCATCCCTGTTGGCACATATATTGAGAGAGTGAGATTACTGTAATAGTGGGACTAGTTTATGAAACATACACTAACAAATAGAAGCACCCTCATTATCTTAATGGGTAAAGTTAGCAACATAGTAGTCTTGCTTAAAGAGAGGTATTAGTTTATTTAATCAGTGCCAATTAGCTCAACTCAACACTCAAAGCATTGCCATTTATCATAGGTTGCAAAACTTTAACGTGCAAAGATAAAGGAGTTTCTCATGACAGTAGCACGATACAAATAGATATGACAGCAAACTAATATGGATGAAGGCCTTAGGCCCATACCAACCTGAGAAAAAAAGCTTATTCATGTAGTCCCATAAGAGATGATAAAGCACTCACTGGAATCACACAATAGTATATATTTTTGTGCACTTCAAATGTATGGTTGAAATTACTCTTGTTTACCAGTGCTGAGATTATATCGAAAGATTATCAAGAACTTCCAGCAGAGTTAAAGCACTGGCTGGGATACAGTTCATTGTATTGTCTTGTATAGTTCCATTTAATGTATGATTGACACAACATGATCCCTGTTTGCACAAGTAGGAACAAGGTGAAACCTTCATTAGCTTAGTGAGAAAGGATAGGAAGACATTAGCATATTACTCAACCAGTAGCATCAAATTCATGATGGACAATACGCAAAACATTGCCTCATTGAACCAATGACAATAAATTGACATGCAAAACAATAGCACTACTAATAATATTCCCTCCCTGCTCCACCACATGATTCACCTCCATAGACAAACATACACACATACATGATTCAGCATAGGGTCCTACTAAAGATTTGTTTAACTCCAACAAGAAAATTAGGCAGTAATAAATTAGTGGTACTTAAGTACTCCTAATTAATTAAGTGAGACAGCAGAAGTGGAAAGGCTCCCTGGAGGATCATCTCACATGTAAGGTAGTCGTTGCCGGAGCCCTTGAATGGCCTAGACTGAGGCCTCTGGCTTCAGCAAGATCGCCTTGGCACTGTTTCTTCTTCTTCTTCTTCCTCTTCATGCTCTATTTCTCTTTCTCCTCACCAGTTGGTGAAACCAAGTACATGATTGGCCTTCTAATTCAGAATTGGTTTTGTCAGTGAGGGAGTACAAGTGTACTAGTAAAAAACAGCATTATTTTCTCATGGCAGTCGGAAAATAGAGATGAACACATGCATTAAATATCATTCTTACCTAAAGGAAGGTTATGGCGCCAATATGGATGATGAGGATTGGAACACATATCTCCCTTTGTGCAGTTCCACCAAAATGAACCAACTGTTCCATTCTGACATTCTAGTTAAACAGCACAAAAGTCACTTCTTTTAAGAAGAGTTTTGTGCAGTGCACCAAAAGGTCACAACAGCAACTAGGTGAATTGGATATCCCTGTTTGCACAAAAAGGCACAGAGGAAACAGTCAGAGTCTCAAACAATTACAGGCAAAAACATTTGGCTAAACTTGTCATGGCTTATACTAGTGGCATGGCTTCATTTTTACCAGGGACATTAGATTAAGAACAACTAAGGTTGCGTTCGGTTCACAGATTTGGTGCAGGATTTTCGTAGGAACACAATTCCTACGGTATTCTTTCCCTTCTAGCCGTTCGAAACACTGGAAAGGTGAATAGTGTTTCATAGGAAAGCTGGTCTGATAGTACCGATTCCATAGGATTAGAAACATCCACGCGCTGCTCATTTTTTGGGCGGAAGCCCGAGGCAGGCGCTCGCTGCCATGCGTTAGACAGGTTGCTGTGCTATGTTGCCGGAATAAAAAAATCAAACTATGTGTGGTACGTGAGGTGAGGACAAGAGTAGTCACTGTGCAGCTGAATAAACAAATAACATCTCATACTACCAAGCATGCTACTCTAAAAAAACAAATCTGTACATTTCATAGTCCATCCGAACACATTCTCTTGAGAGTTTCCTCCGGTTCGCTGTTCCATAGATTTATACCTACATTCCTTTCCAATTCCTCTATTTTCATCAAGACCTATGTTTTCTGCCCCTTTATTCCGAATGGAGCCTAAATATTTGGTATAAGGGCATGGGACAGTGGGTGCACCAGCAGTCCAGCACCATGTACGTAAACAGGGGCATAAAGTGGTGATTCATAGTTTGTTGCCCCGAGAAACAAACATCCAAGAAACATATCTGGGTTGGTCCCATTTTTGTTCACTCTAGCCACCTACTCCTATGTATGGATAGCAAATCTAGTCCTGGTCATACCACTGTGTACAGCGTTACCCATATATTTCCCTTTTCGACCAAGAGACCGGTTGGATGACCAGTCTGTACTACTTTCACCCCTTTCCTTCCTGTTTGTACCAAGTCCAATGCACATACTAAATTCCCCCACCCCACTTTATTTCTTGTTTGAACCAAGTACTCCCTCCGTCCGGAATTACTTGTCATCAAAATGGATGTGTCTAGAACTAAAATACATATAGATACATCCATTTCAATGACAAGTATTTTCGGACGGAGGGAGTACAAGATTCGACTCCATGAAGTAGCTTTACCTCTACCAATAGAAGAAAAACATGTGACGTTGGACCATCCGATCGAGAGGGGCTGAGAGGTAGAAAATGATGCACATGCAGCGATGTAGTGAGCTGGGGAAGTAGAGCTAAGGCGGTTTCGAACGAAGATATACCTGAAGGTCGTCGGGATGTGGATAGGTGGGCGGCGGGAGGCCGGATCCGCCCACAGGCAGTGACGAAGGGATCGGAGGACCTCCCACACCGGCGCTCGGCCAGAGATAACGGTGCGGCCGGCAGTGGGTCTCCTCCCTCGCTGTCGACGACGGCCTAAACGCTGCCCCTCCCCTTCACCGGCGGAGGGGGATATGTCCGGATCTGTAACCAGCGGTGAGGATAGAAAGCCAGTGTTTGTTGAAGGGAGAAAGACAGTGTTACTACCCCTATCTTGTTTAAATCTGGAGAGGATGAGAGTGTGTGAATAGAGCAACCCTAGTAAGCAAGCGCGGAGGCTCCGGCCTATATATACGTAGTGAGCAACCCTAGCAAGCAACCCTAGCAAGCAAGCAACCCCTATCTTCGTCAACTCATACAAGACCGAGAAATTTGATTACTACAACGCTCTCTCCCTCGCGGACTAAGCTCCGGTGCCTTAACTGCACCTGCCTTTGGCTGCATGACAGGAGGGCCAACTACCTGTTGGGCCCACCTGTCATAGACGCAAAGGCAGGAGCAGTAAGTTGAAGCTTTCGCTATCCCTCCCGCACGAGGTGGACGGACATGCAGCAGTGGATTCGATACTGTAGAAGTAGGAGTAACATCATTATTGTTCGTCTTCTTGAAGAGGTGAAGAGCCAAGCGCAACCCGAACGTGGCAGTTGCGAACGCTCGCGTGGTGCGGTTCCTTGGAGTACTAGCCAGGCTCTTGCATGAGACAAAATTGCTATTGTTTAACAATTAAACTCCATTATCCATTGGTTGATACTCATTCTGCATAGGTCCACACGCTTAGCACCGTTTCCTCCTGGGGTCACCAATGTTTATTTGCTAATTAATAGCATTGCATGCAATGAACTAGCCATTGCAAGTCATTAAAAGCATGCACACCTCTCATCTCTTATTGGTTGATATGTCAAGAAACAAGAAACAAGGTAGAAGTTAATGCACCGCGCCTAAGTGTTTTGGGACTATTTGGTTTTCGTAAGATGACTTACACACCTAGATGGAGGGAGTAGTATAGCCCTGTTGTCGGTGTCAAAACCGGCGGATCTCGGGTAGGGGGTCCTGAACTGTGCGTCTAGGCGGATGGTAACAGGAGGTAGGGGACATGAAGTTTTACCCAGGTTCGGGCCCTCTTGATGGAGGTAAAACCCTACGTCCTGCTTGATTAATATTGATGATATGGGTAGTACAAGAGTAGATCTACCACGAGATCAGAGAGACTAAACCCTAGAAGCTAGCCTATGGTATGATTGTATGTTGTCCTACGGACTAAAACCCTCCGGTTTATATAGACACCGGAGAGGGCTAGGGTTACATAAGGTCGGTTACAAAGGAGGAGATATGCATATCCGTATTGCCTAGCTTGCCTTCCACGCCAAGTAGAGTCCCATCCGGACACGAGACGAAGTCTTCAATCTTGTATCTTCATAGTCTAATAGTCCGGCCAAAGGATATAATCTGGCTGTCCGGAGACCCCCTAATCCAGGACTCCCTCAGTAGCCCCTGAACCAGGCTTTCAATGCGATGAGTCCGGCGCGCAGTATTGTCTTCGGCATTGCAAGGCGAGTTCCTCCTCCGAATACATCACGGAAGAATTTGAATACAAGGATAGTGCCCGACCCTGCAAAATAAGTTCCACATACCACCGTAGAGAGAATAATACTTCCACAAATCTAATCCGTTGACACGTCTTGGCAACACGACATTATGTCATGGCCCGGTGATTATTCGAACCGTTTCCTTTAACTAGCCTCGCACATAACGCGAGGCAGTTTTTTGACACATCTTGTCAAAGCAGAGATCGTGTTCCCCTAATTACGGGATTCTCACCAATACGGATGTGGGTAACCCAACCGTATCTAGGACTCCTAGATCATAGGCAAGTCCCAAACGACTATGGAGAGGATGCTTGATATTAACCCTCTTTATAAAGGGACAAGGCTTTTACTCTTTCCCTCCCGTGCTCAATCGAATCCTTCCCCCGCCTCGAGTTCTAACACCCAAAGCCCAGGTCAGGTGCTCCGGACCTTCAATCATGTCCGGATCTAGCCTTCAAGGCCGGTGGATGCCCTCCTCCGTTACAGAAGAAGATATCAAGAAGTTGAGGGAGGCCAGATACCTGACCGCCGAGGTTTCGCATCTGCTGCCTGCCCGAGGGCAGGTCGTCCCTACTCCTGAACCCAAGGAAGACATCGTGTTCATCTCCCACTTCCTTCGAGGTCTAGGCCTCACTCTGGATCCCTTCGTTAGGGGGCTAATGTTTTATTACGGGCTAGATTTCCATGATCTAGCCCTAGACTCCTTTCTCCACATCTCATCATTTATTGTTGTATGTGAGGCTTTCCTCCGCATTACCCCTCACTTCGGCCTATGGCTCAAGACCTTTGACGTGAAGCCGAAGATGGTCGAGGGGCAGCATGTAGCGTGCGGCGGCGCATTAATAAGCAGGATCGTTGGAGCTCCATGGATGAAGGGTTCTATTCCAGAGGTGTCCGGATTATGGCAACGGGAGTGGTTTTACATCACAGCTCCCAGAAGTGCCAAGTGGGCGGCTGCCCCTGCTTTCCGCTCAGGCCCTCTGCCATAACTAATGTCATGGATTAGCAGAGGGCTGAGATGGGGTCCCGCCAAGGACGTGCCTGTACTGCAAAGCCGCATTCAAAATCTCTTCGAAGGAGATTTCAGTTTGATTATGGTAATGCAAGTCATGCTGGTTCGACGAATCCAGCCATGCAAACGCCGGCCTCTTCGCATGTGGGAGTTCAACCCAGAGGGACCGCGCGCTATTCAGAATTTCCTCAGCCTGGCGCACGAGGAGATGTATAGATTATTCTTTGGACCCTAGATAGAGTGTCCAGATACTACCGAGGACGTGGGCCTGAGCAGCAACCGCACCGCCGACCAAGTAAGTTATCCTCTAGCCGAACACATCGTCTTTCATTTATCATGACGTTATTCTGAGAGATCGCTCTTTGACCAGGACTGGATAACAAAGGCAAAGATGATTCGGTGTTCGGTCCCCCTTCCTGAGGGTTTGGAAAATCCGGTACTAGAAAAGATGCTCGAGCTAGCACCTTGCCCGGAGCCCTCAAAGGAAGACAAAGGGGGGAATAATGAGGGCGAAAGTGGGCCTCCACCGCTACCTATTCCGACTGAGGGAATGAGCGCCTCCGTGAGGGAGGATAACCGAGGGGAGGAATCTGACATTCTCTCACCCCGGGGAAGGAAGAGGACTACCTCTGAAGATCTGGAAACCAATGTTTCCAAGCGGGAGAGGAAATCTCCACCAGAGGGTCCTGCCTTGGAGGGTGCTCTTGCCGCACAAAGTCCGTGCGGGGATCAGCCCTCTAACGAGCTGTAAGTAATTAAAAAGTACTTTAATAGTGAAGATATATTACCTTACCTCTAAGGAAAATAACCAAAGTATTTATCTTGCAGTTCGGATCTTAGCCCTTCTTAGCAGAGCTCGTCTTCGGCGGATCTTCTTCCAGAGATGATGGAGAGCGAAATGCCTCCCCCGGACTCCTCCGCTCAAGAAGCGGGCGACCTTGAAGTGTCGTCACGGAGGGCCTCTCCGGATCCGGTGAGGCCAGAAGATAATCCTATAGTCACCCGAAGTCCCCAGCGTCCGGCTCTCGAAGAGAGAAAACAGAAGAGTCTGGCACCGTCTGGTATGCGGTCGGACGTACTGAGAGAGCTGTTGGAGCGAGCGACCATCTCAGAAGAATACCGTACATTGATCGGTACGGTGATGGAAAGGATTTCATCCGCCGGAAGCGGGTTGCATGATGCCTTTATGAGTCTACTAACGGGCTTTGAGGTACGTAAAATGATGTACATTTGTGATGGTACCGCACATTTTTAGGTGTGCCCTGTGTAGGTAGTAGCCCCTAAGACTCTGGTTGTCGCTGAGAACAACGGCAAACAGAGGATCGTAGTCCCAGGCAATAACCATACCGCTTTAATGTGCAGGTAGTGGGAGATCCGGTGGCTAGCCGGTCTCATGAGTTTGCCGAACTGAAGCGGCAACTGGATGCGGCAGATGCCGACATCGAGCTTGTTAACAAGAGGCTTGACGAGGCACAGGGTAAGTGGTATTTTCTGGTGAATGCCACATAGTAAGAGCAGCATGATGCCAATATCTTTAATATGTTGTGACTGCAGATGGAGCTGCCACCGTGGAAACCCTGCGGACGGAGCTTGCCCGAGCCAAAGAACAAGCAAGGATTAGTAATGTGGCCGCTTTGAAGGCGGCCGAAGAGTTGAAAGCCGAGAAGGCCGCGCATTGCAAGAGCGAAGATAAGATGGCCAAGATCACCGTAAAGTTAAAAGACACTGCCGACCGTTGCCAGTTCCTTGAAAAAGAAAACCGAGCGAAGGCAATGGACCTTGAAAAGGCCACGATGGCGAACAAAGACACCCGCTCTGCTATGAGAGCGAAGAAGGAGGAGCTGCATGAAGCCGGGGATATTGCGGCTGGGAAGCCCTTTATGCTACGGAGGAAGTTCGAAGATCCGCGGTATGCCCCTCTGGATCGGCTGTGGACTTTGGCAGACGCATATATGGACTTGGCGGCGAGCGCTGTTGATGCGGCCAAATACTTCCGAGATCAAACAGATCGTGAAGTGGACAAGCTGTTCTGGTCGCAATTTAACGTTCCAGAGCGTCCGCTTCCGTTGACTGATCAGCTAGCCGAATGGGCCGAACTCAATAGGTTGTCCGGACTCGCCATGAGGTCTGTCGTGGATCAGCTGTGGCCGGAAAAGCCGAAGTCGAACAACTATTTTAGCTTAGTGCAGCAGTTCCTTGGTGCGGTGCCACGCATCAATGCGATGAAGAGGTCGGCGTGCATAGAGGGCTCACGGATGGCCCTTGCCCGTATTAAAGCATACTGGGTGGAGATGGATGCTACCACTGTTGCAGCGCAGGGTTCGGCCATAGGCCGAGTGGCTGCCGAGCACTATTTCAAAGAGGTTCTCGAGGGTGCTCGTTTGATAGAGGCCCAGTGCTTGAAGAATATTATGTTTGAGTGACATGTATTCGCATTGTAAACACAATGTTTTTATGAAATTTATTAAGGCCGTGTTTATACTTTTGCCTGAAAGTAATATGATGCCTCCTGTGCGGCCGTTTATGTATACATGTGTATAACCTGAAAGATTGCAGTCGTCGGCTTCAGCCCCCACGCATATAATGCGGAGGTGTTCGCAGAAGACGTGTGTTCACACTTAACCCAACGTCTTGGTCCTATTAAGGAGGTGATAGCGCAGCGAACGAGGCAACCGGACTATAATGCTTTAACACATTCACTTAGCCATAGGAGTTTGACGGTGGGGCTACTATATAGCCCCTGGTGGCTCCGCACTCTCCCGAATTCGGGGTGCGTACATGCCTGGCCGGGAAACGGCCCTTCATTAAGGCAGAGGAATTCTAACATTCCGATAGGTCATCGAGTGGTTGACCAGTCTCATGCTATATCATGACAGTCAGTTTTCGGCTTTCTCTACTGAGGTGCTCGTCCGGATGACCCAGGGCACAATCGCAGTAGTTCTCCTAGTGCTACCTTAGCCGATAGAGCGGAACGTAAGGTACCAAAACATAGGAGCAGGGCAAACCCAACATTTGACCAAAGACATGATTCGGAGCTGATGCATATAGGGCCAAACTCGCGACGCAGAACACTCCCTAAGGTATTCGGTCTTTATGGTATGAACCGGGCCTAATCAGTGCCCTTTGTAAGAAGCCCCTGGTGTTCAGGTACGTGCATTATTCTGACGTGGCCACATGCCAAGATGCCAGCATCCTTCTCAATTGTACTGAGAATCCGAGGGATGTGTATCAACAAGAGACAGTAAAAAAGGTTGACGCAGGGTCTTAATCTAAAAAGAATCCTTGGAACGGGTCCCTGCTGCACGTCTGCGCCTGTGTCTCCGTTGTGCCGTATCCTGGACGGGTGTAGCACGGTGGTCATCTGTAAAAGAGAGGAACTTAGGTGAAAAGTTGTCGTGCAAAAAGGTAGGGTTTTTGAAAAAAAACCATGTATAATTAGAGATGAGTAAAAATTGCCACTTGTCTGTGCGCGTTGAGCCCCTTGTATTTGTGATAGGGGTGTGGCCATCAAACCTGTACGAATTACATACAGCTGTGCCGGACTCGTCTAACTGTGTCCGTGGTCTTGACGACCTATTGAATATTTTAGTTGGTGAGGCCGTTTTAGTGTGCGGCTGCCCAGGCAGCCACATTCTCTTCAGCGCCTAGGGATCGCTAAATATTTCCATTTACTGTAATGATGCCACGTGGACCGGGAATCTTAAGCGTGAGGGAAGCGTAGTGCGGTATTGTGTTAAAGCGAGCGAAAGCTTCGCGTCCAAGTAGTGCTTGATAGCCACTTTGGAACGGAGCAATGTGGAAGGTTAAATTTTCGCTACGGAAGTTATCGGGGAAGCCGAATATAACTTATAGTAGCAGGGAGCCCGTGCAGTGAGCCCCTGGGCCTGGCATTACTCCTTTAAAGGTAGTATTGTTGTGGCAAATTTTCGTTGGGTCTATCCCCATTTTGCGGATTGTGTCCTGATATATCAGGTTTAGACTGCTGCCACTGTCCATCAGGACTCATGTGAAATGGTATCCGTCAATTATTGGGTCTAATACCAAGGCAGCCCATCCCGCATGCCAGATATTTGCTGAGTAATCCCGATGGTCGAAGGTGATCGGTTGAGCCGACCAGTGGCAGGACTCCGCGGTGATAAGCCCTTGGGCATATTTCTCTGGGAGTGCCGCTTTATTTCTCCCCTTGATCACGTGTAACACGTTTACTGTTTTGACTTCTGGTGGAAATTTCTTTTGTTCCCCAGTGTCTTGCTTGAGAGGCCCATCCTCGTCTTCGCTTGGTGTATCCTCCCCCTTGTGTACGGCGTTCAGCTTGCCGGACTGCTTGAAGACCCAACATTCTCTGTGGGTATGATTAGCGAGTTTACCAAGGGTGCTATGGATCTGACATATTTGGTCCAGAATTTTGTTCAGGCTGGACAGTTCATCTCTGGCGCCTTTAGGTGGCGGCTTTTGCTGACCTGGCCGAGAGCTTCTGAATCCGGCGTTTACTGCCGTGCTCTTCGGGTTGTCTTCTTTATTCAGGCGCTTATTATTTTTGCTGCGTCGTGATTTCCCGTTTTCATCTCTAACTTCAGATGTACTTGGGTCGCTAGTGCTGCACCTGGCTAGCCAGCTGTCCTCACCCCCACAAAAGCAGGTCATGAGGCTTGTTAATGCTGCCATTTTTCTCGGCTTTTCTTGGCCGAGGTGTCTGGCAAGCCATTCGTCGCAGACGCTATGCTTAAAAGCTGCCAAGGCTTCAGCGTCCAAATAGTCGACTATTTGGTTCTTTTTAGTAAGAAACCTGTTCCAAAGCTTTCGGGCTGACTCTCCGGGCTGTTGAGTTATATGACTCAAATCATCCGCATCCGGAGGTCGGACATAAGTCCCTTGAAAATTTGCCCGAAAAGCATCTTCGAGCTCTTCCCAGCTTCCGATGGAGTTTTCGGGGAGGCTTTTAAGCCAGTGCCGAGCTGGCCCTTTTGAGCTTGAGGGGTAAGTACTTGATGGCGTGGAGATCATCTCCTCGAGCCATATGGATATGGAGGATATAGTCCTCAATCCAGACCCCAGGGTCTGTTGTTCCGTCGTATGCCTCTATGTTTACGGGTTTGAATCCTTCTGGAAATTCATGGTCCAGCACCTCATCGGTGAAACATAGGGGGTGTGCGGCACCCCTGTATCTGGTTTTACCGTGTTGTTCGGATGCTTGTTGTGTTGCATTGTATGCTGGAGCGCACTTGCATGGTCCATAGATGGATCTGGTTGCGCCGTCCTTTTGATGCGAGCCCTCGCGTGGATCGCGTAGTGGCTTATGTGCGGCGTTTTTTGCCGCTTTATGTTGGTCGTGAGGTCGTCTATCCGGCCAGGTGGCCGTTTTAATTTTTGGTTGCGGGGGATCTAAGGCCTCCTCGTCGAATTTAGGTAGCAACTTCCACTTCGGGTAGCTCTTGGTGGGGCAATTACCGCCGTACTTCACTGCTGTATTGAGTACTTTACTCCATCTGATTTTAAGTGTGTCTTGCGCAGCCTTGAGCCTTTGCTTCTGCTTTTTTAGACTCCTCGCGGTGGCAACGAGCCTTTGACGGGCATTCTGTTGCTCCGGGTGTCTGTGCGGTGTGATGTCATCTGGACTGTTATCTTTGACAGAACCGGGTTGTTCGGTTTGATTCTTCGGGTTGCCGTGGTCCGGCGATGGTTCACCCTGCTCTAATGCTGGGTCTGTATGATCATTGTTTCTGCCGAGGCGGGATTTGGAGCAGCGCTTACGCCGCCGCTTTGACTGCTTCTCGAGGGGACAACCCTTCATTGCGTCCTTCTGTTCCTCATGGTCGTTTTCTTTTGGTGTGTCCACCATGTATACGTCATGTGATGAAGTGGGCGTCCAGTGCCCTGTGGGCAGTGGTTCCTGTTCGTCTCCTGCATCGTCGTCCATACCGTCGATGTCTTCAGAGTCGAAGTCGAGCATGTCGGTTAGGTCATCGACAGTGGCTACTAAGTGGGTGGTGGGTGGGCGGTGAATTTTGACGCCATCCGCATCCCAATCCTACCGGACATAGTTCGGCCAGGATTCTCCTGACAAGGAGAGAGACCTTAATGAGTTCAGTATGTCGCCAAGGGGCGAGTGCTGAAAAATATCCGCGGAGGTAAACTCCATGATCGGCGCCCAATTGGATTCGCTAGGAACGGGCGCATGCGGTTCGGAGTCCGTGGCCGGAGGGAGATCCGACAGTTTGTCAACACGGCTCTCATGCAGAGTAAGGTCGATGTTCGGCTCGGTCGCCGATGGGGGTAAGGCCTCCGTGGCGGGGTCCATCCACCCATCCATGGACGGCACAACTGGCTCCGAATTGAGGGTCGGAGCGGCTGCCGGTGCGATCTCCTGAACACTGTCGGATGGTAGAGCTAAATCATACTCATCATGACCGCGTGATGCACAAGGCAGAGGCTCGAATCCGTTGAAGATCAAGTCTCTGCGGATATCGGCCGTGTAGCTTAAGCTTCCAAACCTGACCTAATGGCCAGGGGCGTAGCTTTCAATCTGCTCCAGATGGCCAAGCCAATTGGCCCGCAGTGCAAAGCCGCCAAATACAAAAATCTGTCTGGGGAAAAAAGTCTCACCCTGGACTGCATCGCTAACGATGATAGAAGGAGCCATCAAGCCTAACTGCGACGACACAGAGGAACTCTCAATGAAAGCACCAATGTCGGTGTCAAAACCGGCGGATCTCGGGTAGGGGGTCCCAAACTGTGCGTCTAGGCTGATGGTAACAGGAGGCAGGGGACACGAAGTTTTACCCAGGTTCGGGCCCTCTTGATGGAGGTAAAACCCTACGTCCTGCTTGATTAATATTGATGATATGGGTAGTATAAGAGTAGATCTACCACGAGATCAGAGAGGCTAAACCCTAGAAGCTAGCCTATGGTATGATTCTTTGTTGTCCTACAGACTAAAACCCTCCGGTTTATATAGACACCGGAGAGGCTAGTGTCGGTGTCAAAACCGGTGGATCTCGGGTAGGGGGTCCCGAACTGTGCGTCTAGGCCGGATGGTAACAGGAGGCAGGGAACACGATGTTTTACCCAGGTTTGGGCCCTCTTGATGGAGGTAAAACCCTATGTCCTGCTTGATTAATATTGATGATATGGGTAGTACAAGAGTAGATCTACTACGAGATCAAGGAGGCTAAACCCTAGAAGCTAGCCTATGGTATGATTGTTGTGTATGGAGTTAATTGCCTAGGGACTACAACCCTCCGGTTTATATAGACACCGGATAGGGTTAGGGTTACATAGAGTCGGTTACAATGGTAGGAGATCTTGAATATCCGTATTGCCAAGCTTGTCTTCCACACCAAGGAAAGTCCCATCCGGACACGGGACGAAGTCTTCAATCTTGTATCTTCATAGTTCAGGAGTCCCGCTGAAGGTATAGTCCGGCTACCCGAACACCCCCTAATCCAGGACTCCCTCAGTAGCCCCTGAACCAGGCTTCAATGACGACGAGTCCGGCGCGCAAATAATCTTCGGCATTGCAAGGCGGGTTCCCCCTCCAAGTCCTTCATAGAAGATTGTAAACACCAAGAGTAGTGTCCGGTTCTGCAAAAATAAGCTTCCACATATTGCCATAGAGAGAATAATATTAACACAAATCAAATCTGCTGACGTATTCCGCAGTGCGTCATCACACTACAGCCAAGTCCTTCACTCGAATCGTTTTCACTCTTCCACCTCAGCGTGTTTTGTGAGGCGGTTTCCTTGGCACGCCTTGTCAAATCAGAGATCGTGTGCCCCCCTTTTACAGGATTCTCATCAATATGGACGTGGGTAACCCAATCGTGCCCGTTAGCATGTTTTCTCGATTAAAGGCGAGTCCCAAATAGTTACGGGGAGGGCTCCTGGTATTCAACCTCTGATAAAGGGACCAGGGCCTTACTCCTTTTCTCCAATCCCAAAACAAGTTCGCCCGTCGCCTCGAGTTCCAACACCCTAGGCTTCATATTCCGGGCGCCTCAGACCTTCGACAATGTCCGGTTCCAACCTTCAAGGCCGATGGATGCCCTCCTCCGTCACGGAGGAGGACGTGCTAAAGTTGAGAGAGGCTAAGTTCTTGACCGCCGAAATTTCGCATAGGTTGCCTGCTCAAAGGCAGGCTATTCCCAGTCTCCAGCCCGGTGAGAGTGTAGTGTTCATGTCTCACTTCCTTCGGGGGTTAGGCTTCCCGATGGATCCCTTCATGAGGGGGCTACTGTTTTATTATGGGCTGGAATTTCATGACTTAGCTCCGGAGTCCATCCTCCACATTTCCTCATTCATCATTGTGTGCGAAGCGTTCCTCCGTGTTACTCCTCACTTCGGATTATGGCTCAAGACTTTTGGAGTGGAGCCGAAGATGATCGAGGGATGGCACGCAGAGTGCGGAGGCGCTGACATAAGTAAGAATGCCGATGCTCCATGGCCCGAGGGCTCCTTTCAAGAGGAGCTCGGCTTGTGGCAACGAGAATGGTTCTATATCACCGCTCCCAGGAGCGCTAAGTGGGCGGCGCCTCCTGCCTTTCGCTCGGGTCCCCCATCACGGCTAGCATCATGGGTCAACAAAGGATTAGATTATGGGTTATCCAAAGACGTGCCCTTGTTGCAGGGCCGCATCAGGGATCTCTTAGAAAGAGACCTCAACCTGGTCAATGTGACGCAGGTCATGCTGATTCGCCGAACACTGCCCGGCAAACGTCGCTCCCTTCGTCTGTGGGAGTTTAATCCGGAGGGACCACGAGCTCTCCATCATTTTATGGGCGCAACGCCCGTGGAGATGTATAAACTGTTCTTCGGATCACAAATGATGTGTCCGGATTTGACCGAGGACGCAGGCCTAAGCTGCAATCGCCCGGATACCGAAGTAAGTAACCTTGTGCCCGGACCTACTATCCATATAATCGTCATAAACTTGCCCCTAAAAGAGCTGTCCTTTTAAACAGGAGTGGATAGCGAAGGCAAAGCTGACCAGGTGTCCGGCTCCCCTTCCCGAAACCAGGCCGGATCTCATGGTTGTCAGGATGTTGAAGATAATGCCTTTGGAGGGAAGTAAGGGGAAGGACAAGGGAACTATGGCCTCCTCTAAGGAGGCTGCTCCGAAGGGAGGAACCGACATTTCCTCTCCCAAGGGGAAGAAGAGGGCCGCCTCTGACGACCCAGAGACCATGGCCCCGAAGCTGGGGAGAAAATCCTCGTCAGAGGGTCCGACGCCGGGGAATTACTCGGCCGAACTACGCCCTCAAAGGGATCAGCCCTCCAGCAAGCTGTAAGTAGAGAGAGGTTTTCCTTTTGAGGGATGAAAGAAATCCTTGATTTATATCTGAGAAGATTAACCGAAATTTTACCTTGTAGCTCGGACCTGAGCCCTTCTCAGCAGAGCTCGTCTTCAGGGGATCTTCTTCCGGAGATGATGGAGAGCGGGACGCCTCCCCCTGCCGTACCGCCTAGCGAGGCGGGCGACCCTGAGGTGTCGTCGCGGAGGGTTTCTCTGAATCCGACAGGGGAGGAAGATAGCTATGTGGCCCCCCAAGGTTCTCCGCGTCCAGCCTTCGAAAGAGGCCATAGGACAAGTCCGGCACCATCTGGTGCTCGGCCGGAGGAGCTAAAGATTCTGCTGGGGCGAGCTTCTATCTCAGAAGAGCACTGTGCATTGATAGGCACGGTGATTGAAAGGATTTCATCCGCAGAAAGCGGATTGCATGAGGCCATCAAAAGTTTACTGACGGGTTTTGAGGTACGTTATATAGTGTACACTTTTGTCAGTTGCGCATAAGTAAGATGCGCCCTGTGTAGATAGTAGCCCCTGAGACTCTGCGCGTTGTCAAGAAATGACGGCACGCAGAGGATCATAATCCCAGGTCTAAGATGTCGCCTTTGAATGTAGGTGGCGAGGTGTCCGGAATCTAGCCAAACTGATGATGTGGCCGAACTAAAGCGGCAACTGGACGTGGCAGATGCCGACATCGCGCTTGTCAACAAGCGGCTTGATGAGGCTCAAGGTATGTAATTCTTCGGGTGGCATCAGGTAATAGGAGCTTCATGCCAGTGTCTTACAATGTGTGTGCTTGACGCAGATGGTACGGCCGCCATGGAGAATCTTAGGGCAGAACTTGCCCGAGCGAAGGAGCAAGCCAGAAAAAGCGATGCGGCTGCCGAGAAGGCCCTTGAAGAGCTGAGAGCCGAACAGGCTGCTCACTACCGAAGCAAAGAAGAGATGGCCGAGATGGCCGAGAAGTTAAAGAGCGCTGCAGACCGTTGCAAACTTCTTGAGAAAGAAGACCGGGCGAGACAGACGGACTTAGAGAAGGCCATTGCCGATGCCAAGGATGCTCGCTCTGCGATAAGAGCTGCGAAGGAGGAGCTGCGTCAGGCCGAACAGATTGTGGCTGGAAAGCCCTTTATGCTGCGAAGGAAATTTTGTGATCCGAAGTTTGCTCCGTTGGACCGGATGTGGAGTGTGGAGGATACCTATCTGGACTTGGCAACGCGTGCTGCTGATGCGACCGAACACTTTCGAGATCAGAAAGATCGTGAAGTGGAAAAGCTTTTCTGGTCGCAGTTTCACAATCCAGAGCGTCCACTGGCAGTGGATGATCATTTGGCTCAATGGGCCAAACTGAATAGGTTGTCTGGACTCGCCATGAAGTACGTCATGGGTCACCTGTGGCCAGGGAGATCGGAGCCGAAGAGTTATTTCAGCTTGGTGCAGCAATTCCTTGATGCGGTACCGAGTATAAATGCAATGAAGAGGTCAGCATGCATAGAGGGCGCTAGGATGGCTCTTGCCCATGTTAAGACATACTGGGCAGAGATGGAGACCATCGTTGTTGCGTCCCGAGATTCGGACAAAAGCCGAGTACCCTCCGAGCACTATTTTCAGGAAGTTCTTGAAGGCGCTCGTGTAATAGAGACGCAGTGCCCGAAAGATGCTATGTTATGATAGCATATGTAATTATAAAGTAATATTTTGATAAACTGTAGTGGCCTTTTTTTATACTTGTCCCTCCAAGTATTGGGAACACCTCCTGTGCGGCCGTTTTAAGATATATATATATATATAGAATCTGAAAGATGGCAGTCGTTGGCTTCAGCCCCCACGCACATAGTGCGGGGGTGCTCGCAGAAGACACATTTCACACTTAACCCAACGTCTTGGTCCTACAAAGGAGGTGATAGCGCAGGGGGCCAGGCAACCGGACTATAATGCTTTAACACTTTCACTTAGCCATAGGAGTTTGACAATGAGACTCTTTAGGTAGCTCCTTGGTGGCAACTGCACTCGTCCGAATTCGGGGCGCGTATGTGCCTGACCGGGAAGCGGCCCTTCGTTAAAGCGGAGGAACCCGATAGATTCCGATAGGTCATCGAGTGGCTGACCAGTCTCACGCTACATCATGACAGTCAGTTTTCGGCTTTCTCTACTGAGGTGCTCACCCGACCGAACCGGGGGCACAATCGCAGTAGTTCTCCTGGTGCTACCTTAGCCGATAGAGCGGAACGTAAGGTAGCCGAACTCAGGAGCCGGGCAACCCAACATTTGACCAAAGACATGATTCGGAGCTGATGCATATAATGCCAAAACTCGCGACGCCGAACACTCCCTAAGGTGTTCGGTCTTTATGAGTGCGGGCGAAACAACACTCTTTATTAAAAAAGCCCCTAGTGTCCAGGTACGTGCAAAAATTTCTGACGTGGCCACATGCCAAGACACCAGCCTCCTCCTTGGTTATATCAGAAAAAACCAGGGGATGTGTAGCAAAAAGAGACAGTAAAAAAGGTTTACGCATGGTCTTAATCTAAAAAGAATCCTTTAGGACGGGTCCCTACTGCACGTCTGCGCCTGTGTCTCGGTTGTGCCGTATCCTGGACGGGCGCCGCACGACGTTCATCTGTAAAAGACAGGAACTGAGTTGAAAATGGGTCGTGCCGAACAAAAGTTTAAAATAAACAAAGTGTAAAGTAAAATATATAAAATTGAGCTTTATTGTCTCTTATTGTATATGCATGGAGCCCCTAGTGCGGGGGTATATGGCCACTAAGCCTGCATCAATGATGATTTTGTACCAAACTCGTCTATCCGCGGTCGTGGTCTTTAATGACCTATTTCGAAGTTTTTTGGCCGGTGAGGCCATTTTACTGTGGGGCTGTCAAAGCGGCCGCACAGTCCCCCGCTTGGGGAGGCGCACTTTAGTGCTTCCCCTTCAAAGAGATGATGCCTCGTGGACCGGGCATCTTAAGCGTGAGAGATGCATAATGTGGTATTGCGTTAAAGCGGGCGAAAGCTTCGCGTCCTAGTAGTGCTCGATAGCGACTTGAGAACGGGACGATATGGAAGGTCAGCTTTTCGCGGCGGAAGTTATCGGTAGAGCCGAATATAACTTCGAGCCGGAGAAAACCCATACAATGGGTGTCCGGACCAGGTGTTACCCCTTGAAAGGAGGTTTTGCTGCGGCGGATTCTTGCTGGGTTTATCCCCATGTGCTGGATTGTATCCTGATATATCAGGTTTAGTCCGCTGCCGCCGTCCATAAGTACATTCGAAAACTGGAGTCCGCCAATTATTGGATCGAGTATCAAGGCAGTCCAGCCTACATTCTTGATATTCCTAGAATAATCTAGCTGATCGAAGATGATCGGTTTTGACAACCAGTGGCAGGACCCTTTGGGGATGGGCCGTGTGGTGCGTACCTTTACGGGTGCCGCACGTTTTGTTATGTGAAGTGAGTTCACTGTTTTTACTTCTTGTGGGAAGTTCTTTTGTTTCTCGGTGCTCTGCTTTTGGGGTTCGTCCTCGTCTTCGCTTGGTGTGTCGAGCCCCTTGTGTTCGGCATTGAGTCTGCCAGATTGTTTGAAAACCCAATAGTCTCTGTGGGTATGGTTAGCAGGCTTCCCGGGAGTACTGTGTATCTGACA
>NC_041386.1:489353473-489363809 GCF_002162155.2 Triticum dicoccoides
TGATTTTGTCGTGAGCTTTTGAATCCGGCATTGACTGGCATGCTCTTCGGACTTTTGTCCTTAGTCCGGCGACGGTCCTTGTTGCATCACGGTTTTCCATTTCCATCCCTAGTTTCGGATGTACTTGGGTCGCTGGGGCTGCACCTTGCCAACCAGCTGTCCTCCCCTGCATAAAAGCGGGTCATGAGGCTTGTTAGTGTGGCCATTGTTCTTGGCTTTTCTTGGCCGAGGTGTCTGGCGAGCCATTCGTCTCGGACGTTATGCCTGAAAGCTGCTAAGGCTTCGGCGTCCGGACAGTCGACTATCTGATTCTTTTTAGTGAGGAATCTATTCCAGAACTGCCGAGCTGATTCTCCGGGTTGTTGAGTTATGTGACTAAGATCGTCTGCATCCGGAGGGCGGACATAGGTCCCTTGAAAGTTTGCTCGGAAAGCATCCTCAAGCTCTTCCCAGCTTCCAATTGTGTTTTCGGGAAGGCTTTTAAGCCAATGCCGGGCTGGTCCTTTAAGCTTAAGGGGTAGATATTTTATGGCGTGGAGATCATCTCCTCTAGCCATGTGTATGTGGAGGATATAATCCTCGATCCAGACTCCAGGGTCTGTTGTTCCATCATATGCCTCTATGTTTACGGGTTTGAATCCCTCTAGGAATTCATAGTCCAGGACCTCATTGGTGAAACATAGGGGGTGTGCGGCGCCCTTGTATTTGGGTGTGCCGGATTCTAATGATGGCTTCATAGCGTTGCTCACGAGAGCTTGCTTTCTTGGCCCATAAATGGACCTGACTGGGCCATGATGCGAATCCTTAAGTGGGTCGCATGCCGATTTAGGTGCGGCGCCGCTTGCCGCTTGATGGGGTCGTCTATCCGACCGTGTGGCTTTTTCATTTTTTGAATGCGAGGGCTCTAGGGCCTCTTCGTCGAATTCAGGCAGTAGCTTTCTTTTCGGATAGCTTTTAGTGCGGCGACTGTCGCCGTACTTATCTGTGGTATTGATTACTTTGCTCCATCTAATCCGGAGTGCGTGTTCCGCTATTTTTAGCTTCCGCTTCTGCTTCTTTAGGCTGCGTGCGGTTGCAACGAGCCTCTCGTGGAGATTCTTCTGCTCCATAGGTTTATTCGGCGTGAGGTCGTCCAGAATGCCGTTTTCGCCGGAGGAGGAATGTTCGGTTTCTCTATCCGTGTTGCCCTGTTTGGACGGTTGCTCTAAGGCCTGCTCGTCGTCTACCGGCTCGTCCTGCTCTATGGCTGGGTTTTTGTTGAGGCGGGGCTTGGGTCGGCGTTTACGCCGATGCTTTGATTGCTTTTCGGGGGGTCGATCTCCCATCCCATCCCCTTTTTCCTCGTTGTCGCTTCCTTTAGGGGTATCCATCATGTACACATTGTGAGATGAGGTGGCTGTCCAATGCCCTATGGGCGTTGGTTCGTCGGTATCTCCTGCATCGTCATCCATGCTGTCGATGTCTCCGGAGTCGAAGTTGAGCACGTCGTTTAAATTGTCGACAGTGGCTACCAAGTGGGTGGTGGGTGGGCTTTGAATTTCTTCATCGTCCGTATTCCATCCTCGCTGACCGTAGTTCGGCCAGGGCTCTCCTGGTAAGGAGAGAGTCTTGAGAGAGTTCAGGATATCACCACAAGGCGAGTGCTGAGAGATGTCTGCGGCGGTGAACTCCATTATCGGCGCCCAATCGGATTCGATTGGCAGGGGCATGGGGGGTTCGGAGTCCGGGGAGGAGTCCGGATCCTCGGAGTCACGGGTCGTGCAGAGTGCGGGGCTAGCGTTCGGCTCGATCACTTTCGGGATCGCAGCCCCCGAGGTGACGTCCAACCACTCATCCTCGATTGGTGCAATAGGCTCTGAGTTAGGGGTTGGAACCGATGGTGTGCGGCCTCCAGGACACTGTCCGGAGGCAGAGCTAGATCATGCCCCTCGAGATAGTGCGGCGCGCTTGGCCGTGGCTCGAACTCGTCGAAGATCAAGTCTCCGCGGATGTCAGCCATGTAGTTTAAGCTTCCAAACCTGACTTGATGGCCAGGGGTGTAGCTTTCGATCTGCTCCAGGTGGCCGAGCGAATCGGCCCGCAGAGCGAAGCCGTCGAAGACGAAGATCTGTCCGGGGAGAAAAGTCTCACCTTGGACCTTATCATTGTTGATGATCAAAGGAGCCATCGGGCCTAAAGGCGACGACACAGAGGAACTCTCAATGAAACCAATGTCGGTGTCAAAACCGACGGATCTTGGGTAGGGGGTCCCGAACTGTGCGTCTAGGCCGGATGGTAACAGGAGGCAGGGAACACGATGTTTTACCCAAGTTTGGGCCCTCTTGATGGAGGTAAAACCCTACGTCCTGCTTGATTAATATTGATGATATGGGTAGTACAAGAGTAGATCTACCACGAGATCAAGGAGGCTAAACCCTAGAAGCTAGCCTATGGTATGATTGTTGTGTATGGAGTTGATTGCCTACGGACTACAACCCTCAGGTTTATATAGACACCAGATAGGGTTAGGGTTACATAGAGTCGGTTACAATGGTAGGAGATCTTGAATATCCATATTGCCAAGCTTGTCTTCCACGCCAAGGAAAGTCCCATCCGAACACGGGACGAAGTCTTCAATCTTGTATCTTCATAGTCCAGGAGTCCGGCTGAAGGTATAGTCCGGCTACCCGAACACCCCCTAATCCAGGACTCCCTCAGCTAGGGTTACACAAGGTCGGTTACAAAGGAGGAGATATGCATATCCGTATTGCCTAGCTTGCCTTCCACGCCAAGTAGAGTCCCGTCCGGACAGGAGACGAAGTCTTCAATCTTGTATCTTCATAGTCCAATAGTCCGGCCAAAGGATATAATCCGGCTGTCCGAAGACCCCCTAATCCAGGACTCCCTCACCTGTAAACCGGAAAGGAGTATTTGCCTTTCTAGAGATTTCAACAAGTGACTAGACTACACCGTGTGCAGTACTCCCTCCCTTCCGGTTTATAGGGCTCAAATCTCAAATCTCATGAACCAAGGCATTTTGCGATTGGAGGAATGTATCTCGTACTTTACAAAACTACCCTAATTAAACTCATGCATTAGTTACGTAGTTCTCTCGTTTTCCTCTCTGCCTTGGTCGCGGTGCACAATATTGAGCACTCCTATATGACTAGCCGCTCTATCTACACGCGGGACATTTCAAAGCATCCGGGCCCGCGTGCCATCCACCAAATCACAGCGAGGTGCTACAGTCGAGACTCACCTGTCACCCCTGTGTGGCCGTCATGACCCGTCATATCACAAAACCCACACCTTTACCAGCAGTGGTAAGGTGGCCTCCAAGTTGGACTGGACGAAGCAACCATCATTTCACTGGAACGCTCGTTCAAGCCCTTTCTTCCCTTTCTTGAAGAAAACCTCAGTCTAGGCTACTCACTTTTGCCATTTTTCTTCTATACCGACGAAGGAAAGGTGGGGGAATCAGTTATGCTGCTATATTTTCATTCCAAGAATCTTCTTTTTGCGAAGCACCGGCCGATTCTCACATCCTATTCTTTTCCCGTTTTCATTGCAATTGTGGTTTCCTTTCGATTGCTTTTTGTTTGTCAGTTCATTGATGGATCCTGGAGCACTAGGCAAAGAGTTACCGGCGGACAACCCACTGGAGATAGCGATCTCCAGGAAGCGAGCACCGACCAACGAGTTGACCATGTTGGCGGGCCAACCCATGGAGACGAAGAACTCCAAGAAACAAGCACTGGCCCAAGAGTTGAGGACGTTGGCGGACGAACTCCTCAAAGAAAGTTGGAAGAACAACAAGGGCCCCACCGTGCCTACCCCAGGAACTCTGATTGCCACCTATGTGACGCTCAAGACCGAGTTTGAGGAGATAGTCGCCGTTGAGAAGCAGTATTCCCCTAGCAAGGTGATGGCCCCCATCGAGGACGAGGAGATGGCCCCCGGAGGGATGAGACCCCCCGGTGAGCTGCACAAGGTAAAAAAAAGGGCCATTTGCATTTCTATCCCTAACTCGAACCACCTAATCAGATATACCCCTAATTAGAAAGCCTGCTCAAATTTGCCCCTCCGCCGTTAGGTGCCCTTACAGAAATGCCCTTCTGCGCCGTTACTGTTCGGTCAAACAGCTTTGACCGTCCTAAAAAATTGCAAAAAAATCTAAAATTTTGTGAGATCGAAGATACTCATGTGCCCAAGGTGTGTGCAAATTTTTGTGCTATTTGGACATTCCAGGAGCTCGTGGCAAGGAAAAACAGTTAATCTGCACGCTTGTGAACAATAAATTTGAAATAAAATAGCAAGAAAATTTAAAAAAATATGAAATTTTTTGGCATCAAAGTGGCTTGGGTGCACAAGGTGCTTGCAAGTTTTTGTGATCAAATGACATGCGTGGAGCTCTAGCAAGAAAAAACAAAATAGTCATTTTTTCCCGAGCCAAATTTTGTTTTTTTTCTCCACAAGCCCCTCCAATGTCCAAACACAACAAAAATTTGCACGCTGCTTGCAGACTCGCGCCTCTTTGATGCCAAAAAAATTCATATTTTTTGAATTTTCTTGCCATTTTTGAATTTATTGTTCACAGGCTTACATATTTATTGTTTTTCCTCTGACACGAGCTCCTGGAATGTACAAACAGCACGAAACTTTTCACGCACCTTGCAAACCTGAGTATCTTTGATCCCACAAATTTTCGGATTTTTTAGATTTTTTTTGCTATTTTTTCCAGGACGGTCAAAGCCCTTTGACCGGCTTTGACCTGCTTTGACCGGACGGTAACGACACAGAAGGGTATTTCTGTAAGTGCACCTAACGGCGGAGGGGCAAATTTGAGCAGGCTTTGAAATTAGGGGTAAATCTGAGAGTGGGCGCAAATTAGGGGCATAAATGTAAATGTCCCAAAAAATAATGGCTTATTACCATAGTTGTGGTTTTTGATTATTTGCAATGTGCTTGCTAATATGTTAGGGTTGTGCAGGTGCCGGTGGATGTCCTTGATGATTCCGATGTCGTGGCCCGTCCTGTTGGCATCGCCCCGGAGATCGATTCCGATGCCGCTGTCCATCCTGTGGACATCGCCCCAGAGATCGATTCTGATGTCGCGGCTAGTCCTGCGGACATCGCCCCAGAAATCGATTCCCATGCTGCTGTCTGTGCTGTGGTCATTGCCCGAGAGATCGATGACAAGAAATAGTTGGTCGCGCTAATCCTTCAGGGTAGTTTGCATTGCCCTGTGTTTAATTACCAGAATGATGTGTGTTATCAAACCATCTTAGGGCTAGTGCACTGTCTTGTGTGGGCGGAACTTGCTACTTTTGTTTGATAGTGAATCATGCGAACCCTCTCCAAGTTATGGAAATAGATGTATCCTCACCAGCTTTTGATGTAATATATGGCATGATTAGATGTAAGTTTGAACTGTTTATCATATCAGCAGGGCTTGTTTGATGATTCTTGGTGTTAGTAGGCTAGCTATTGTGCGAGCTATAGTACTTGCAAAACACTCACCGAAGAGAAACGTTGGGGCTGATGAGCTTGTGGTACGCTTATACTTATCCCTCGTCGATCGACCAATAGCCCTAGCTCCTAAAATTGTAGGCTTAGCGATCGATGACCTAGGCGGGCTAGTTTGGCCTAGTGGGTTTCAGTGATATGACATGCAACACAAAATCATAGCAGTGCAGAGACGTACTCCCTCCGTTCCAAAATAGATGACCTAGGCGGGCTAGTTTGGCCTAGTGGGTTTCAGTGATATGACGTGGTACAGTGCCGTCCAGTCTTCGCGTGTGGTAGCAGTATTGCGGGTACAGTAAGTTTTCTTGAAGAAGCGGAGTTCAATGAAGTCATGATGGTTCCTTCGTCCGAACAACTTACAGTGGGAAAGGTTGGGCCTGCGATACGATCGGGGTAGACCAGGATAATTTTGTGCATGGCAGGTGGACCAGGATGGTCGACGTCCCACACGTCGGCGAATGAAAGTATTCTTTCCAATATAGAGGACGAGCAACGAGTATTCATTGTTTATTTTTGATGAAAGCTATTGTCTCCACTGTTACGACGGAGGAGTGTGAAACACGGCAGCCCAGTGAACTTGGCATGTGCACCACTCCCTCCTTCCTCATGTAATGCCCAAATTATAGCTTTTTCTCACATTCTCTCTATCTATTTCCTCTCAAATGTTTTTTACCTTTATTTTTTTAAGATACAATTGTTTTTATGCCTTTTTAGAATTATTTTTTATACCTAGAAGCACGTGTAGAGACGGGCTCTTGTAGAGCCCACTCCTTGACTTTGTCATGCCTCTCTCTCCTCCACATAAGGAGTACTACTTGCTATGCATGCATGCGGCGGGCAGCTGGCGTCTTGAGGGGCCAGGGCGGTGAGAGCGGGCTCCGGAAGCGGTTCGGACTCTAGCATAATTTTGTTTTTTACAGTATTTCTTTCTCCATTGACAGGTAGGCCCGTGTAGATAGATAAAGAACACGAGCTGATGAGGCGCATGCGGACTGTTTGACTGGTCAACCAGACAAATACGGAGCTATATGCTGAGCTAGTGACCGTATAATCACCATATCTCATATACAATGATCAAAGTGAGCTATCAAGACAAGTTCGATGACCGCCAATGCATTTTACTCGGTAATAAATGACTAGGATTGAAGGGGAATCCAAATTTGCTTCGTCTTCTGTGCTTGAGCTCTTGACAAACCAATCCACTATACGGTTGTCCGGCCACTCCACCCCAGAGCTCTCACCAAGCGTCATTCATGCCACCGCGCCGCATACTAACCGGTAAGGCAGCGATGGCATCCCGCCGCGCCGAGTTCCTTGCCGCCCACGACCACACACAAAATGGTAGGGAAGCGATGGCATCCCGCCGTGCCGAGTTCATTGCCGCTCGCGACCTTACAACTATGTGGGAGGAATTTGAAGATGCCAAGGCCGAATGGGCGGTAGAGCAAGAGGCGGCCAAAGCCGCACAGAGGGAGCGGAAAAGTCAGAAAGCTATCAAGAAAAGAGAGGCCCGCCGCCATAAGAAAGAAAAGGACGCACGCGCTGCTGCGGAGAGGTCAGCGGAGATCCAAGCACGATGGGGTGTCGCCGACAAAGCCGAGAAGGAGAACGACAGCGTCTGGCCATCATGTGAGAAGTAGTAGTACTAGTAGTTAGTGTGTGTGTGTGTGTGTGTGTCTGAGTACGAGCATGTACTAGTACTACTAGTTACTACTATAGTTTTTAGAGAAAATTACCAGTACATTAGCCTAGACTAAATGGAAAAATTCCTATCCTAAGCATCAAATGGCATCTCTTTCTCTATAGGAATTCAGATGCATGTCATCTCACTTCCTATGATTTTCATATTCCTATCCTATGAACGAAAGGAGGCCTCTGTTGGAGTAACTACTATAGCTAGCAGTACTGCTGGTACAGTAGTTTTCTTCAAGAAGCGAAATTCAACGAAGTCATGATGGTTCCTTCGTCCAAGCAACTTCAAAGTGGGAAGTGGGCATGTGATTTGATGGCTCATTAGTCATTGTTACTGCGGCGCGACGACCTGGGTGACTCCCTTGGATTTCTGCGTGCATGGCAAGTGGACCAGGATGGTCGACGTCCCACATGTTGGCGAACGGAAGTATTCTTTCCGATATCGAGGAGCAAGGAAACTGCGTGGTATAGTATCACTGCTGATTGGTTCGCAAAAAAATAGTATCACTGCCGAGTTATAATTACTTTTTATTTCTGATGAATGCTAGCGTTTCAACTCTTATGGCGAAGGGTGCCAAACACGGCACGTGCTGGATGTCCCACACGTCAGCGAAAGGAGTGGGACATGAACAACATGGTAGAGCCCAGCGTAAAAAAAACAGCGTGGTAGAGCGTCTCCACTTCTTCCACTTCTAGGTCGGAGACCACACGTAGTAGTACTTAGTGGTATGAATGATACAAAGTGTGACCTGGAGACAAAGACACGTCTAGTTGGAAGGTCTCGGGGCATACATGTAAACAAATATAAAAGTTAATATGTGCCTCCAACTAATATAGTAGTAGAGTACTTAGGCACGTACTCCATAACATCACCGTGCATTGCACGTACAACATTTAGTGGTAGTACGTAGTAAGAGACAAATGCCGCCCAAGAGTTCCCTTCTCGACCTACTTTTGGGTGTTTGGTAGAGTGTATGGAGGGTGCATGAGTCCACACTAGTTTAGCACAAATACACTAGAAGAATGCATGAAGAGAGCATGCATGAAGAGGGGTGTTGAGTTGAGCATGCATGAAGAGGGAACAACTATGCTGAGACGAGGACGCAACCAAACACACCCTATATGCCACGCATGTTCATATCATTTGTGCCTTTCTACTTCACTTTCTGCCGTCTATTGAGGTCGGTTAACTATCACATGTTAGCGACATGCCAAGAGCATTCTAAAAAAATTCCTTTCATGTTCCGTTTTCAAAAAGAAAAAAATCCTTTCACGTACGAATTTGCCTGTATGCTTTGAGCAACTTGCATGTCCTATACTGCTCCTGTTTGATACTCTAACTTAGCTGGAGGTTAAACTAACTCATGACTAACCCTGAACTAACTGTAGCCAAAGAGGTGTTTGGGTGACAGGGTTAGATTGACAATAAATGCATTTCATGGAGAGAGAAAAGTGATTTTTCAGTGGTCCCAATGAGAACTATCTCCAGTTAGCACCTCTTGGGTGGGATAGTTTTTTTGGTGGGTTCGATGCAACTTGCTCCAATTTAAACCCTCATGCTTGGATAGTTTAGGGCTATTTGAGCCCAACTAGCTCAAACTAACTCTAACCCATGGATCCAAATAGGGCCTATGGCCAGTCTCGACGCGGAGCAGTCGCGTGCACCGGGAAGCGGTGCTCTCTCGGCCGTCGCTCCACTTCCAAGCCGGCGCCAGTGAGAGGTCGCCTCCTCTCTGGTCAGGAATTAATGCAGCACTGACGCTCCAGGGCGATGCTGACCGTTTCACGCGGGAAGCGCGCGCTGGCAAGGGAGTATAGGTTTTGAACCGTTTCAGGTGTAGTACTGGTAGTTTGCAAAACTACTCAATTATTGCACTCGATTTCCTAAGAAATTGTGGTAAAAAACCTTACTCCATAGCCCGCTTCCCTTCTCCTTCCTCTTCCACCGCCCATGCACGTCCGCGGGAAGCGACCGGTCAACCCTTATATAGGAGTGCTAGCACAAAAAGATGCATGCATGACCACTAAAATTTCCATATTAAAGCGCCGCTCCGGCGGGGGTATGGCGTATGTTGTTACCTTCGGCCGGCCCATGGCTACGGGGCGACGATGACCAGAGAAGAGGCGGCGGGAGGGGAATGAATGCAGCTACTGTTTGGGTTTGCCTTCTGGCTTAAATAAATGCGCAGCATCACGTGTACCCGCGGGTGCACAAATTGTAACATACGTGTCTGCTTAAGTGGGCGTCACGTAACTGGTGTGTGTGAGAGAGATTCTGAGAGACGGTGTGTGTGTGTGCGACTCTACTCTTCGGACATGTACTCAACCTTTTGCATCGGGATATAAGTATAATGGTATTTACTTTAGCTAGTGATTTATGTGGCCATGTTAACGAGGTTGTGTCAAAAAATTTCACTTCCTGCTCGTGATTTGCGTTATATAATTACAAGCAAGATTCTCGTGCATTGCATGGAACATCAATATGCATTTTTTACAGAACACCTATTGTGATTGACCCATGCAGGAGTAATCCCATGTGTAAAAACTAATGATATCTCAAGAATTTTATCGGAAAACTGGTATCTCGAGAATGTCATCGAAAAAAATGAAAGATGAGAGATAAGGAGAGGAGGAGTGGAGCATGGTGGTGACTGGTGGTCGGAATGGGCGGAGGCATGGAGATGGACAGCGTCGGCAGGCGGCAGCGGCCACCATGCATGCTAGATTGTTCCAGAGACTTATTCCTTTTTAAATTGCTGAGCAATGAGGTTGCGGGAGATAATGATGTGGAGAGAGGTGTGGGTATCTTTTGTAAAATTATCATAGTTTGCTTTCTATCCTCAGATATATATCATACAGTCTGTATTACAAGATGGCAGACACACCATCACCACCAACTCGTTCTTTTATAAGGGTACAGATGATAAGTTTGCTGACTACTAAAGTAAAGTGGAATTTGTCCATGTTATGCAAGTAAATAAAGGTGATTGTTTATCATACGGGTAAGGTTGGATGAAGGGTGGTAGGAACAAATGCTCCGCCTAGAGCATGTGCGTGTGAGATGGAGTCTTAGTGTGTGTGTGGGGTGTGTGTGAGAGAGAGAGGATAGAGAGAGATGGAGTCTTAGTTTGTGTGTGTG
>NC_041386.1:489364189-489488207 GCF_002162155.2 Triticum dicoccoides
TGTGTGTGTTTGTGTGTGTGTGAGAGAGAGATGGAGTCTTAGTGTGTGTGTGTTGGGGGGTGCGTGTGTGTGTGTGTGTCGCGGGGTCCTCTATGGCGGATGTAATTTAAGTGTGCATGGCTTTCATCATAGAGAGGTGATGTGTATGGCAGAGGCCACCAACGATGGGGTGCGAGAGAGAAAATGCCCATAGAGAGGGAAGAGAAGGTGTGTGCGCGTGAGAGGAGTCGACTTCGAGAGAACGTGTTTGTTTGAGAGACACCGAGGAAGACTACTATATATCGATGGTGCATGTAGGCGGGAATTAAACTAAGGGATGGTCTTATTGGTTTCGGGGATATAGGGGAAGAGTGAGAGGGGGGTAGCTAGAAGGAGATTGTTAAGTGTGAGCGTGTGTTTTACCCATCCAGGCAGAAGTTATGTGCACAAAAGAGGAGAACGATTCGATGTGGCATTAGGATTGAGGGTAATTAACTACGCATGGAGACATAGAGACCTTGAACGTGCATGTGTGAGAGGTATACATGTATACGTGGGATGTGTGTGTGTGCGCGTGCACATGATTGAGATAAAAGAAAGAAGACATAAGTCATAAGATCAACGACATGGGAGAGACGGATCGGTATGACAATATGCATGCATGTGAGAATGCATGGAAGAAGTCCCGACAACTGAGCATGTGTTTTTGTCTTTAAGAGATAGTGGCGTGGGCTGGAGCATGCATCTATGGCGAGCAGAGGGAGTGAGGCATAACGATTGTGCAAAAGAGACCAACCTATAAATGCATATGTATGGAGAGACATATATAGTGTGGGTGATAGGAAGCAAGACTCCGTGCGAGAAAGAAATGTTGACGGAGAAACTACAGATAGATACAGAGATGGAGATGCTAGCTAGAGGGACATCCACTAGTTTGGGTGTTGGAGATGACCGTCGGGTGGTTCAAAGGGTGAAGTTATATATGTGTGTGAGAGGGCACTTGAGTGCATGTAGAGAGAAACATATGTAGTGTGTGTGATAGGAATCAAGAGTGAGGGCGAGAAAGAAGGTTGATGGAGAAACAGATAAATAGAAAGATAAAGATGCTAGCTAGTGTGCGTTAGAGATAGGAGTCAAGTGGATCAGAAGGCTGGCTTATGTGTGTGGGTGTGAGAGAGATAGAGAGAGGGTGCGTGTGAGTCACATACAAACAGATATCGGAGAGAAATGAGATCCAGAGAGACGGAGTTTTGTGTCTGCGAGAGAGAAAGATATTTCACAACGAGAGTGATAGCTAGCGAGACATACGAGGGAACACACGATATCTCTAGGGAGAGAGGGTGTGTGTGAGCGACATACAAGAGAACAATGGAGAAATATGAGACCCTGGGAGACAGAGTTTGTGTTTGTGTGTGAGAAAGAGATATTGAAGAGGAAGAGTCGTAGGTTCTCATATCTAAGGAGTGAAAGACATCTCTGTATGAGGGGTGTGCGAGTGGCACACATGGGAATAGTAGAGAGAAATGAGACCTCGGGAGATAAAGTTATGTGTTTGTGTGAGAGAAAGAGATTCCACATGGAGAATCATAGTTAGAGACACATAGCAGGGAGTGAGATATACTTAGAGAGAGATAGAGTGATGAAGGTCGAGGGAGAGAGTACCGTTAGTGTGTACGAAGATAAAAGATCATTGTCGACATACAGGTAGCACGAGAGATACCTGAGAGACGATGAATGCGTATAGGTCCAGAGAGATAGTCCTATATAAGCATGAGTGATAGCTATATGAGACGAATATCTGGATTAAAGGGGATTCAAATATTTAAACTGGAGATCACGACATCGATAATATCATAACGCAAATTGGTGTATCAAACATGCATATTCATTTGAATTTGGGCACACGTGTATTGTTATATAGTTTATCAATATTGGTGATCCATAGATTCTTCAATTACAAACAATGCATGGTTTATATGCAATTAATGTCTAAACGGGATTACACTATATGTTGCGTGTGTGAAACACATTATACATGTTTGAGAAGTAAAAGAACCCGCATGAAACACACATTAATTGGAGACAGTTAGCGAGGAATGCATACATTGGATTTCAACATAAAGTGGTTTCAAATATTTGAAAATCCAAATTAATGGATACAACCTTATGAATCTGAGATCATGCCATTTGTAAACCATATTTATGTATAAATGGTGTTGTGCTTTTGAAAGTATATATAAAAAATGATGTATATAGAATGTAATTCCAATTGAAAATGGATCCCGCCCGAAAAAATAGAATACAAACGGGATTCGAATTGAGTTGGCACGGTAAACGTGCACTCTGCAAAATTTGAACGAAGCGGGGAAAGTCGCAGTAACCGCCCGAAACCAAAATCCGCGAGATGGAAATCACTACTACCTATCCCTGCCACGCAAAGCCTATATGCTGGATTTCTATAGGTTTCGATAGGGGTAGATTTGTAATTTCATCCAAACGTGACGTAACCGCCTCTCACCCGGATTCATACACGGTGGGCGCCAAAACACAATGTGTCCTCAGCCAAAATCAACTCCCTCCCCGATTCATATTCATACACGGTGGGCGTCAAAAACATACCCTCGTCGGCAAATATTCGGTGTATGCAAGATTACCGTCCTATCCCCAACCGACTAGTGTTGCTGTGATGTAGTAGAAATTTGAAACGGGGGCTAAGTTTGTAAATTTCCTCGCATTTGAGACAAGCGCGCCCTGAATACATGGTTCCCCCCTCCTCTCTACCTCCCTTTTCCCCATTCGTACTCCGTGGGTGCCAAAACACCCTCTCCACCCCACCCTCCTCCGTCCGCCGCCGTCCGCCACCCCATCCACCGCCGTCCTCCTCCAACATGCCTGAGCTGATACCCCGACGCCGCTGTCCATTATAAGAGATTGACCTCTCTCATCCACGGCTTCGGACCGGGATCCTTGCATCCCGTCCTCTCACTTCATCCCCACCGTCGTCCACCTTGTCGGCGCCGCTCCTACGACCGTCGTCCACCGCACCCCGCCGCCACCGTCTACCCTCCTAGATCTGCTTCCACGCCGCCGATAGCCATCGCTACCGCAGCACCATTAAATTCTCAGCAAATGCATACACGGTGCCGCACCAGAGGCGGTACTCTTTCGTATCTGCTCAACTTATTTATCGCAGCAAGAAAATAGATCGCCACTGCTTTACTCTGATTTCTTGTCTTGGTTGCGAAGTTGCCTTTGTCCGGTTTGCACCTTCAGATCTGCCATGGCACGCTCAACACCATACTCGCAATGCTTATGGTTTTCCCCTTTTATATTCCACACTAGTTAAATCACAGTAGACTAAATTTCAAAATTGGGTCAGTCGATTTTTCAGAGCTCGCCGGAGTTCGCCGGTGTGATCGAAGGGGCTCGGGTGGGGACGGTGGTTGTGGGGGGCGGTGGAGGGGCCTCGTCGAACGAAGAAAACTCGACGCTGGTGGTGGCGGGGGTGGGGGTGGCGGAGGAACACAGGCGGTGGGGCCGGAGGTTCGGCCGGCGGCCCGTGCGGTGTCTGTATGGGAAGCACAGTATGTTCCTTGTCAGGAAAGGGAGCAGGGACATCTGCAGGCAACAGCTGATAGAGCTGGCATGTACGTGATCGATAGACTTTCAATTACTAGCGGCAATACAACACCGTAATTTCCAGCCAGTTCCACTTTCTCGATTTATATATCCTGGTTATGGTGTACCCCTGTTATGTACACTATGATCTGCCTAGTTGCTGTGTGCTCTTGTTATCATGGTTTGGCAATAAACTCTCTATACAGTATATTATGAACCTATCATCTGCCAACTATCCTTACTTCTGGAGCCTAGTTTTTGTGTACTTGTGCCAGATTATATAAATGCACGCACCATATTACAGCACACATGAGCTCTCTCATCAGAATCCAGTGATAGCACACAAGTGTTTACAGGGGCGCCCCTATATTAGAATATCATCTGCATTACAAAGATAATCTCACAACTATTTATGTTTCCATGGTTCTCAGATATTATACGCAATTACAGTGAATATCAGAATCCGCGCATCAGAAAAATATTGTGGAACACTGCAATGACTTACAAAATTGGCAGCAAGGCATTGAGTGCCATTCTAGAAGCAATGAAACTCGTACGCTCCCCACCTGTTGATTCTTGTTCAGAATATCATCCTAATGACTATTCTAACCTCAAGGAGTCAAAGGCAGATGGCCTGTCCTGTTCACCCATCAAGGTGCCTGTTCTAATTTGGCAAGGTTTTATTGATTGCTCGTATCTTTCATACGTTGTCTTGCATTTCTTCTACTTTGTTGCACCGCCATCTGCTTAGTTTACTCATCATATATGTCGAGATGCCATGCCCATCCATTATCAATACATATTCCATCTGTCATCATACCATGTTTTTCCACTCAAATGCTGTTCTTGTGCATCAGACATCAAAAAGGAAGAGGGTGATTGCCGAACCTGAAGGAGCACCAGCAAAGTCCTTGAAAAACATGGTGGTGCCGGAGAAATCAGACAACACCCCACTTATATTGGCTGTACAACCAGTGAAACAAAACGTAGGACCGACTCCAGCAGACTGTACCCATACTTCACTGGCCACACCACTAGCCCACCACACACGACCTGCACTCCAGCAAAAGGTATACCGATTTCATTTGCCATAGCACCAACTGTACCACAGAAAAATCCCACTCCAGCAAAAAGTACAACAAGTCCACCGGCCGAAGACCTATCCCAACTGCAGAGACGGCCAATTCCTGCATATTGGAACCCCATTCCATTTATTCCCAGTTTAAAAGACAATGCTTTCAATGTTGTTAGGGACTACGTGCATATATTCCCATAATGGGAAGATTATTGTGAAGACAAACACCATTTTCACATCTTCCTGTCCAACTTATGTGTAAGTGCTATTATTCATGGTTATTATTTTCCTGTTTTCTGCTGATTGAACACATCAATGATTTACATTACATTGTTGTAACTAGGCGAGGGTCAATCTGGATAGTCATGACGAGCAAAGCTTTCTTGTGCTTTTCAAGGAAGCATTGCAGCAGTATCAGTGTTACCTGAGGAAACCACACTTTGATGGCAAGTCTATAAACGAATTTCTGGTGAAGTCTCCTGTGCTAAATTTAGAAGACATTGAATGGAAAAACCTTGTTATGCACTGGTCTCGTTCCCAGGATGAGGTACTGTCTATGAAATCACATGACAATTTGAACTTCTACTTTTCTGCATGTGCCTTACGAATCTGTTTTGCAGGAAATCTGCTCGAAGAAGAATTCCGGTTTGACAAGAACGACAGGATATAGCAAATATGTTGCCCGCTGCTTTGCTCTTATTAGTACCTGTTGTCATGTAACACTGTACTTGCATACATACCTGGTTCATTATGTGACAGCAGTATGTATGATAGCTTGCTTATCAATTGTGCGCTCCAAATTATCTGATCTGTATGAATGGTTACATTAGTGTAGAATATATCCAATGCTAATGTTTTTTTAGCTCTGCATTGTTCTTGTAAGTACATGATGTCCTTTATCAGTGTACTTATAATGACAGGTAGTTGTTCATGTACCATCACTCTGCAGCTTATTTTCCTTTGCCCTCCATTTTCTACACATCAGATCTATATTTACTCTTACCATAAGGTTGGTACTGAAGAAGTTTAGCTGTGCATTTCTCTTGGCTGTACCTTTTGCCTGTATCGCTGCACTTATATTTATAGCTACTTGGTTATGTAGCATCACTCTTCATCTTATCTTAAATATTCTCCATTTTTCGTATATTATCACATCTATATTTACTTTTAACAAAATGTAGAATAAAGGCAATGCTTTTGAAGAAGATTCTGTGGTAAACTTCTTGAATTGCCCCTCCCATCAGAATGGACAAGGCCTTTATAGAGCCTGTCTTCACCAATAATGTAAGTTTGTCCATCTCAAGCCTTCAAACTTTGTTGTATATATTTGGTTAGGCATGACTGCAATAGCTATTTATTTTTGGTGTTTGCATCAAATTACTTGTTTAATGTTTATTATATGTAGTTCATAAACAAAAGTTTGTCCTTTCTCAATTTAAGTTTTCAGTTGTACAACCAAGTTCCTTCTTCATACCATGTAAATTAAACTATACAGAGCAAGTGATCTTCTTTTGCACTGCATGTATGCTTCTGTTCTTCATCCGTAATCTAGTGGTGTGGTGAACCTACCCACTACAGCACAATGTCATATTCTGCAATGTCTTAACTATGAACAATGTCATATCATTCTACTATTATTTAAACCGTCTCTTTATTTGCCAATCTGAAATGGTATAAATTGACAGCACACTAACCATTGATACTTATGAGTTCTTAATCTGTAATCCAGTGGTGTCGTGAAGCTGCCAACTCCTTCACAATGTCATTTCCTGCCATGTCTTGACCTAAACAATACCATATTCTGTTAATGCAAATTTAAGGTGTGTCACTTTATTCATTAGTAAGAAATGTGATGAATTTTTAGCACTGATACTTTTATGTGCAAAACCTGTCATCTGTCTGCTTGTTTATCTTTCAGAGTGAGGAAGATATAAGTGTTGAACAAGCGTAGTCTCAACATCTTGCTCAGCTGCTTGCGCTGCAGCTCCCCAGCAGGGCTAACCTTTCTTGAACTCTATTGAAGTGCTGTCGGTTTTGTATATTATTTAGTCGGCGTGTTTATTTGCACTGGTAGCAATCTTTGATGCCCAGTGTATGTATTCTGCTGTCTGCTTGTGCTTTATTATCATAGTGGCGAACTTTGATGCCCAGTGGATGTAATATGCCGTAATTTCTTTATTGTATAGTCTAGGTGTTGACACACGAACACGTCACGTGTACCCTCGACGCCGGGGGTGATGCACCGCAGCTCACGTCAAAGGAGACCCGACCGACAGCGCGATACGCAAGACAGTCGGTGGGCGCTTTTGCAGACCCGAAACCCCGCGCACCCGGGAGGGACCCCGTCAGGGATTGCGGCGGCTATGGGCTGCCCTAGGTCGATTCGCTCGCCCCTAGAGCCTCGGGATTCGCAGCTCTCAAACACGAAGAACAGCGAAGAATGAGAGAGAAAAACGATGGAGAGATAAAACGTAGATGAAAAAGTAGTATATTGATTTGTTCGATTGTGTGTTGTTCAATCGGCCGTCACCCCCAACATATATAAGAGGCAGCTGAACTTCCCGTACAAGCAAAGAAATTATCTAGGCTTTCCTTACAAGAAAATTACATCAATCCACGTCCAAAACCCTAGTCCAATTCGGATTGGTTTATCCGAACTTTCTAAAACTGTTCGGTTTAAACTGGCTGCACCTTGCGGGTCTTTTTTGTGGTGGTAAACGATCTCGGATGAAAACAAGCCCAAAAGCAATCTTAACCGTTTCGATGAGGCGAACAACTTTCATGTTGAAGGTTTTTTGATCAGAGATCATCTTCAGGGTCAGATCGGTCTCGCAACACAGGCTATTTCCTCGCGCTACCCATCAGACATGTGTCTGGTGGGGCGCGCCACATCTCGCCTTGTGACAGGGCTGCACTCCGATTGCTCTAACTTTTGCATACGAACTCGGATTTGAACGATTTTTATATCAAAATCGATCATTTCGACGAGACGAAGACAACTCGTGTAGATCATTTTTTCATTCGAGGTTCATCTAGATAACCATTTGAGCCCATCTTCAGCTTTTGGTTGGATTGGCCTTGACAGTTTCCACCCCAGCAAGCCTTTTCCCGGCAAGCTTTTCAGCCCCGGCAAGGTCTTCGCCCGGCAAGCTTTTCCCGCGGCAAGGTCTTCGCCCGGCAAGCTTTTCCTCCGGCAATCTTTCCTCCCCGACAAGGTCTTTCTCGGCAAGATTCCACACCGGCAAGCTTCTGCGCCGGCAAGCTTCTCCGCCGGCAAGGTTTTACCCCGGCAAGGTTTCATTCAGCCGGCAAAGGCTGAATACTTTCTCACTCAGGGCTGGCCCGCGAAGTGTTGCCTCTAACTTTTGCATATGAATCCGGATTCGTGACCATGCCAAAATCTGGTGTCAACACATGCCCCCCTGTTTTTCGGCAAAACTTGTGTGCCGAAAAATAACTTGTATTGTGTTCGTTCTAAGGACGATGTCAACAATCCATCGGCCATTTTCCTCAGGATGATAATCAGGTATTGGCCATGTTTGTGCTAAAGGTTATAGTCATATATCGGCCACTGCCCACTTAGGCTTCTTGCCACACACTTGGGTGGTATTTCTTCAAGTACTTGCCATTGAGAGCTCGAGGTAAGATTGCCCCTTGTACGGATTCCACCAAATAAGAGTTTTCGGGAACTATTCTTGCAATTCTAAAAGGACCTTCCCAACTTGGAGACCACTTCCCGAATTTTCTGTCTCTTGAACCAATCGGGAGAATTACTTTCCAGACGAGATCGCCAACTTGAAAATTCCTCAACTTAACCTTCTTATTGTAAGCCCTTGCTACCCTCAACTTGTCCCTCTCTATGGCCTTCAAAGTAGCCAAGCGTTTATTGGCAACCTCATCAATATTGTCCATCATCAAGTTATAAAAGTCTACTGCTGATAAATCATTTTGTTTGGCTATTCTCAAAGCATTCAAATTCACTTCCACCGGTAAAACAGCCTCTTGACCGTATACTAGCTCATATGGAGTCACCTTCGTAGCACCATGCCTTGAGATCCTATGTGCCCACAAAGCTTCAGACAACAACTCATGCCATCTCCTTGGATTACCCTCAATCTTCTTCTTGATGAGCTTGATTAAAATTTTATTGCTAGACTCAGCTTGTCCATTGGCTTGGGCATAATATGGAGAGGAATTGAGCAATTTTATGTTATAAGATTCGGCAAATTCTCTAACTTGGTGTGACATGAAAGAGGAGCCTTGATCTATAGTCAATGTTTGAGGAATGCCGAATCTATGAATAATGTGCTCGGTTATGAATTTAATCACCTCCGTATGTGTCATGTTCTTGAGAGGTACTGCTTCAGACCATTTAGTAAAATAATCGGTTGCCACCAATACGAACCGATGCCCCTTTGAGGAAGACGGATGAATTTGTCCAATAAAGTCTAAACCCCATCCCCTGAAAGGCCACGGCTTGATAATGAGATGTAACATAGCAGCAGGAGCCAACTGAATATCACCAAATTTTTGACAAGCTTCACACCCTTTGTAATATCCGAAGCAATCATTAATCATAGTCGGCCAATAAAATCCAGCACGTCGTAGCAACCATTTCATCTTGGGAGCCGATTGATGAGTGCCACAAATACCTTCATGGACCTCCCCATAGCAACTCTCGCTTGGTCCTCGTCCAAGCACTTTAGAAGAACATCATCAACCGTTCGGCGATAGAGATCATCATCTCTCATTGTATACTTGCAAGCCATCCGCCGAACAACCCTGTCCACCCTTCTACTAGGATCACACAAATAATCAACAATGTGTTTCCTCCAGTCTTGACTTTCTCCTGCATTGAATATTTCATTAGTGGCCGAAACGGTGGGCTCCGGTTCGGCCTCCCCTACGTCGGCAAGACTAGACATCGGCTTTTCAGAAATATGAAACACGCCATGATCAACATGGTAGCCGGATGCCTGTTGTGCCAACTCATTTGCTTTCCAATTGTCATGTCTAGATATATGAGCAATGCTAAAACAATCCAAAGTAGAAATTATATCTAGACATTTATTAAGATAAACATTAAGTGATTTGCCCAAACACTGAAAGACTTTGGATACTTGCTGTACTACTAGTAACGAATCACCGTAAGCCTCAATATGTGTAACACCTATAGCAAGTAACATCTCTAGGCCGAATAACAATGCTTCATATTCGGCTTGATTGTTTGTGCAAAAATATTCTAGGCGGCACGAGGCTTCAAAAACAGCACCATGAGGAGATATATAAACAATACCAACACCTTGGCCATTGCTACAAACTGAACCATCAAATTATAATCTCCATGGTACTACCGAAACAAGGTTCATATCAATATCATGCTTGTCATTAATCTGATGTTCAACAATGAAATTAGCAACAATTTGGCCTTTCATGGATTTTAGAGATTCATACGCCAAATCATATTCAATCAAAGCATAAGCCCACTTGCCAATTCTACCACTAAGAATTGGCCTATGCAACATGTATTTAATGACATCGGTCTGACAAGCTACTACGCAAGCACTAGGCACTAAATAATGTCTTAATTTTGTGCAAGCATAATATAAGCATAGACATAATTTTTCAATAAATGTATACCTTGTCTCGGCATCCAATAAGTGCCTTCTCAAATATGTAATAGCATGCTCTTTTCTTTCGGTTTCTTGAGTCAAAACAGCACCAATAACTCCTTCTTCTGCTGCAATGTAAAGCCTGAAGGGTTCCCTATGCTTGGGTGCTTTCATCACCGGAGGAGTGCACAAATAATTCTTGATCATATCAAATGCTTCTTGTTGTTTTGCCCCCCAAGTGAAATCAACATCATTCTTTAACCGAAGGATAGGAGTAAATGCATCAACCTTCCCTGACAGATTAGCTATGAACCTCCTCAAGTAATTGACCTTGCCAAGGAACTTTTGCATATCTCTCTTACATGTTGGAGCTTCCACTTTTTGTATGGCCTCTATCTTCTTGGGATCAATCTCTATGCCATCTTCATGGACGATGAAGCCCAAAAACTTACCAGCTAACACACCGAATGCACACTTCAAAGGATTCATCTTTAGTCCATAGTTTTCGTTCTTTCAAAAGCTAAACGCAAATCGGCCAAGTGAGATTCAAAAGCGTCTGATTTGACAACAATATCATCAATATAGACTTCAAGTATGACACTGAGTAAATCATGAAAAATCAAATTCATAGCCCTTTGATATGTGGCGCCAGCATTTTTTAATCCGAATGTCATCACTGTCCACTCGAATAAACCAAGAAAACCAGGGCAACGAAAAGCTGTCTTGGACATGTCCTCTTCGGCCATAAAAATTTGATTGTATCCGGCATTACCATCTAGAAAGCTAATAACTTTTTGTCCAGAAGCATCATTAATAAGCATATCGGCTATTGGCATGGGATACTCATCTTTGGGTGTAGCCCTATTCAGATCTCTGAAGTCAATGCACGCCCTCAACTTGCCAGATCCTTTCTTTTCTACTGGGACAATGTTAGAAATCCATTCGGCATACCTGCAAGGTCTAATAAAATTAGCTTTAAGCAAACGACCGATCTCTTCCTTGATCCGGTCATATGTTTTTGGATTAAACTTTCTGGCTGATTGTTTATATGGTCTAAAACCAGCCTTTATAGGTAACCGATGCTCCACTAGCTCTCGTCTTAAACCTGGCACCTCATGATATTCCCATGCAAAGCAACACACATATTCTTTCAATAGCTCGATCAACTTAGCTTTATGATCGGCTCTTAAATTTGCATTTACAAATGTTGGCCTAGGAGTTGAACCATCTCCTATATCTATCTCTTCTAATGGATCGGCCGATGTAAAACCTTGTCCTAATTTATCCATATCATCTAACTCTTCTATGGACTCATACATATAGTTCTCATTGGACCAATATTCTACAAGTCGCTTTTGTAACCACTCTGAGTTAGGATCCATTTAAACATATCATACCTTGGAGCCGATTGCATTCAGTCGGCTTTAAAGAGACGGGCACGAAACCATTCTTGGTTGCGCTGAGAAAATCAAATTATGACAAGTCACGTCCCGTCAAGCAAGTAACATTTGGGTGTTGCCAATCCACTGATGCCTCGGCCAAAGCAACACAGGCCGAGTTATCCGCATGAACGACTTCCACTTCATCATCAACCCACTGGATCAAAAACTGGTGCATAGTGGACGGCACGCACTAGTTTGCATGAACCCAATCACGGCCTAGTATGACATTGTAGTTACCTTGCACCTCAGCGACAAAGAATGTGGTATCCAAAGTTTTACTTCCCACCGTGAGCTCCACATACATCACACCTTTGGCTTCAGTTTTCTCTTTGCCTTCAAATCCATTGAGCACCATGTTGGTCTTTATCAACTCTTCATCATGCAGCCCCAATTTTTTGAAGACCGAATACGGCATAAGATTCACCACAGCACCACCATCAACAAGCATCCGAGTGAGCGGTGATCCATTGATATGACCTCTGAGATACAACGGTTTCAGATGCGTTACTGGGTCTTTTGGCTTCTCGAATATTGCATTTTTAGGGCCAAAATCCAGCTGAGCCACCTCCCCTTCCTCATTGACAGCACGAAACTCAGTAGGTAAGTAATATACCATATTGATATCCATACCTTCATGAACCGGCGTAGACTTGTAGTCCAACATATCATCCTCTTCTTCAAGTGCATCCACCAATTCTGAAATTTGTCCAAGTGAAGGGGAAGTAAGAAGTGTCGCAGACAATGTAATAGCTGTCGCATCGTCCTCCTTTGGTGGCGCAGGTGCTGCTGTGATAGGTGTAGAAGCGACTGCATCTTGTACTTGTTTAGGCCTCCACACTTGTTTTGTAGGCACCATGGGCCGAGTGTCATTGAACAACTTATCCCTTTGCTTCTCGACTTCCTGTTTTGTCATCTCTTGACTCCTTAACCTCTATAGTTTCCTCTTTTGTGTTTTTGTCAGCCCTGGAGGACACCACTTTGGCTGAGTGTATTTAGGATCTCTCATCTTTACTTGGCTGGTGTTTCCTTCAAGGTCATTAGCCGAGTACTTTGGCGCGATAGCAAGTATCGGCTCAGTCGGATCGTTATGCATAATCGGCTGTTGTATGGCAAATGTTTCGGAGCCCAAGATGAGTGAGTCAGTATCGGTTTTTTCCTTGCCTTTGCTTGACTCGAGCATTGCAGCACTTGGCGATTTAACACGCCACTCTTGCTTGCCGACCCTTTTTTGATTATCTTGCACTGGCCGATTGACACCATTGTTCAAACGGCCTCGTGTGGGATAAGAAAGTCTCTCATGAACGGGCCTCCTTTGTTCTGCCCAACCCGGATGAAAAGCATAAGGGGCCATTGGGGGCTGCCTCCATCCTCCATTGAAATCCCCCACGTAGTATGGCACATAGGAGGGTGGCGGCATCCATGGTCCTGGCGCCCACGACCCATATGGCCTTGCATGATGCTGAAATTCTTCCCGAGGAGGTGACCTTGAGCGCTTCCAATTTGATGACCGGTTAGAGCTAGAACCGGCCGCATGATTGGCATACTTGGACAACAACATATCAAAAGTTGGCTTGATTTTCTTGTGCTGCACTTTTGCCTCATTCCTCTTCCACTTGCCAACTTCTGGACTCTTGGGTTTGACAAATTTAACTCGAGTATTTTCTTGTACTTGCGATTGCCCCCCGAGTGTAGGATTCTTGATGGTGATTTTGATTGTCTCCTTGACACAGGGTTGCTTGTCAAGCACAACCTGTCTCCCCAAGACCTTGTCGCCCTCCTTGTCTTTCCTGGGCTCATCAACAATGACATTAGCTTTATTAGCAGATTCGGCAACCTCCGGCCGAATGAGTAGCTTCTTTCCCTCCAAATCCATGGTATTCATTGGAAAAGGCTGTTTATCAACTTGCATCTCAGAAAAGTTCAATCGTCCGTCATTAATGGCCGATTGTATCTGCCGTTGAAAAACATTGTAATCATTAGTAGCATGAGAAAAAGAATTATGATACTTGCAGTAAGCGCGCCGTTTCAGCTCTTCAAACGGCGGTAATGTATGAGATATTCTAATAATCTTAGCCTGCGGCAAAGCGTTAAATATTCTATCACACTTAGCAATGTTAAAAGTAAACTACATCTCCTCATCACGATTCTTATGAATAGGTTTCAGATCATTGCAAGTAAAGGCTTTGGCCTTAGATGGCCAAACAAATCCAGTAGAAAAAACATCACCCTCATCGTCCGAGTGATCACTATCATATTCCACCATATTCATCTTTGGACGATCGGCTTTGTATCTATGCACTTCTTTGAGGTCTTTGCTTCGGCTTTCCTGAGCCAAAGCCCTTTGTAAGACTTGGTTGATATTTAAGAACTCATAGCCTTCTAGCTTTTCTCTAATGGGAGTTCTCAAACCACTCAGCACTAGGTCCGCCAAGTCCCTCTCGGCTATCACCAAACTAAAACACCAGTTTTTTGTTTCTCTGAATCTCTTGACGTAATCGGAGACCGATTCATCATGCTTCTGTTTAACCGATGTTAGATGTGACAACTTGAGTTCATTGTCGCTGCTATAAAAGTGATCATGAAACTTCTGCTCTAGCTGTGACCAAACCCAAATGGAACCATGGGGTAAAGAAGAAAACCATGAAAATGAGGTACCAGTTAATGATAAAGGAAATAAACGCACTTTCAATTCATTCAATGAGCCTGCCTCACCTAATTGCGCTAAATATTGACTAACATGCTCCCATGTGGTTTTTGTGCCTTCTCCATTAAACTTAACAAAATCTGGAATCTTATATCCCGGAGGGCACTGGATGGCATCAAAGTACTCGGGGTACGGCTTTTGGTAAATCCGATTCCGAGGTAACTCAACTCCAAAATTCTCTCGAAGCATCCTAGCCATCTCCTCTCTAAGATTAGCTAGACCATCATCCATAGTGGATGATGCAACTTGTGGTAGCGGCATAGGAGGAGCAGGACTACTAGCAGTAGGTATGAACTGTGGCACGTATACCGAACTATAGTTCGGTAATGGCCGAGTGGTTGTAGCTGTAGGTAGGGTTTGGTTTGGCGTTGCGACTGAACCTGGCATGCTCATAATAGGATTGATGGGTGCAGTCACAATCTGATTTGTTTGGGTAGGATAATAAGCCATCGGCACGGGAGGCGCCGATGCAATAGGTAAAGCTAGATTAGGGTTTTGCATACTAGCAGCTATACCATCATTACCACTAGCCGATTGAGACGTATTCTTCTGAGCATTAGTATTTTCTATGATAGTTTGGTAGACTAGATTGTTACCATCAGCAATACAACTTTCAATCTCAGCCCACTGCTCAGGAGAAAAGGCAATACTTATAAAGGGTTTAACCTGCTCGGCTTGAAGAGGAGGGAACTTGATTTCTTCAATCGGAGTGATGTTGCCTTGGCGATCCTTCTTGAATTTTGCAAGGAACTCCTGCAAGTCCTTCTCCTCGCGCGCCTTCTTGTACTCCTCATAAACTTGGCGATGATCGGCCGATATCTCATCAAGACTGGGCTTAATGATGTTATCGGCGTCTACCTCAGATGGCTTGGGAATATCAGACATGGTGGATGATGACGATTGATCTTCGTTCCCCAGCGGAGTCGCCAAAAAGTGTGTTGACACAAGAACACGTCACGTGTACCCTCGACGCCGGGGGTGATGCACCACAGCTCATGTCAAAGGAGACCCGACCGACAGCGCGATACGCAAGACAGTCGGCGGGCGCTTTTGCAGACCCGAAACCCCGCGCACCCGGGAGGGACCCCGTTAGGGATTGCGGCAGCTATGGGCTGCCCTAGGTCGATTCGCTCGCCCCTAGAGCCTCGGGATTCGCAGCTCTCAAACACGAAGAACAGCGAAGAACGAGAGAGAAAAACGATGGAGAGATAAAACGTAGATGAAAAAGTAGTATATTGATTTGTTCGATTGTGTGTTGTTCAATCGGCCGTCACCCCCAACATACATAAGAGGCGGCCGGACTTCCCGTACAAGCAAAGAAATTATCTAGGCTTTCCTTACAAGAAAATTACATCAATTCACGTCCAAAACCCTAGTCCAATTCGGACTGGTTTATCCGAACTTTCCAAAACTGTTCGGTTTAAACTGGCTGCACCTTGCGGGTCTTTTTTGCGGTGGTAAACGATCTCGGATGAAAACAAGCCCAAAAGAAATCTTGACCGTTTCGACGAGATGAACAACTTTCATGTTGAAGGTTTTTTTTATCAGAGATCATCTTGAGGGTCAGATCGGTCTCGCAACACAGGCTATTTCCTCGTGCTACCCATCAGACATGTGTCTGGTGGGGCGCGCCACATCTCGCCTCGTGACAGGGCTGCACTCCGATTGCTTTAACTTTTGCATACGAACTCGGATTTGAACGATTGTTATATCAAAATCGATCGTTTCAACGAGAAGAAGACAACTCGTGTAGATCATTTTTCCATTCGAGGTTCATCTAGATAATCATTTGAGCCCATCTTCAGCTTCTGGTTGGATTGGCCTTGACAGTTTCCACCCTAGCAAGCCTTTTCCCGGCAAGCTTTTCAGCCCCGGCAAGGTCTTCGCCCAGCAAGCTTTTCCCCCGGCAAGGTCTTCGCCTGGCAAGCTTTTCCTCCGGCAATCTTTCCTCCCCGGCAAGGTCTTTCTCGGCAAGATTCCACACCGACAAGCTTCTCCGCCGGCAAGCTTTCCACGCCGGCAAGCTTCTCCGCCAGTAAGGTTTTACCCCGGCAAGGTTTCATTCAGTCAGCAAAGGCCGAATACTTTCTCACTCAGGGCTGGCCCGCGAAGTGTTGCCTCTAACTTTTGCATATGAATCCGGATTCGTGACCATGCCAAAATCTGGTGTCAACACTAGGATTTTTCTTATTCACGATACTGCAGTTATTTTACTTTATATATCCTGTCTTCGCAGTAAACCGGCCAAACCGTAAAATTACGGTACATAATCGGTCCGTCATGCAATCACGATGTAGGTTGGGCCTGAAATGTGCCGAACAGCTCACGGGCCAGCAGCAGCCCGAAATGAACCCCAGCCCATGAATGTGTGAATCAAATCACGAGCTTTTAATTGGCCAAAAAATTGTCTCGGTCCTTGTTTGGCCCAATCAGATATCGGCTGTGAGCAGGCCGGATGCAAACCGGGTCGTAGTTAGGCCCAACTATATGACGGGCTTTTAACAGGCCGAAATTAATATAGGGCCGAAATGTTAAACGGGCCCTTAACAGGACAAAACTAATATCAGGCCGAATTACTAAGTGGGCCTTTAGCAAGTGGGCCCAAAAGCATAGTGTCCAGTTGACGGGCCGAATCTGATATGGGCCATAATTTAGCCCAAAGCCTCTTAAAGGGCCGGACCTGATCTGGGCCGTAATTTGGCCCAGAACGTGGTAGGCCTTTAACGGGCCAGATCTCATATGGGCCACTATTAGGCCCGGAGCGTGGCAGGCCATTAATGGACCGGATCAAATATGGACCGACATTTGGCCCAAAACATGGCAGGCAGTTAATGGGCCGGCCTACTAGGGTCCTCAAAATCTTGTGGGCCTACAGCTGGGCCGGCCCATTAATGTCGGAAAAATCTCGTGGGCCTTTAGCTGGGCCGGCCCATAATGATCCGCAAGAATCTTGTGGGCCTTTACCTGGGCAGGCCCATTACGGCACACAAAAATCTTGTGGGCCTTTATCTGGGCCGGCCCATTATGGCCCGCAAAATCTTGTGGGCCTATAGCTGGGCCAGCCCATTATGGTCCACAAAATCTCGTGGGCCTTTAGCTGGGCCGGCCCATTATGGTCCACAAAATCTTGTGGGCCTTTAGTTGGGCCGGCCCATTTAAACTTGTTGGGCCGTGCCACGTGTCGACGTATCATAGGGCCTTCTGTCCAGTGAGTGGATGACATCTGTCCCGACGATGAGCCGACACGTGTTTCCTCTAGCCAATGATGATTTTACACGTGGAAAATCCCCATTGGTCGGGGCTGTTAACGGGTTATCGGATCCAAAACCCGACCCGATAGCTTAACGGCGTTCCGTTACGGTGGATGCCACGTGTCGGTCACCCTTGATGAAAGCACTTCTGTGACGCGTGATTTATCGTCATGGAAGTGGACACTTCCATGATGATAATTTTGGTAATGTCATGGAACACTTCTACGACAACACAGGTATGACTATCTTGATTCGTCATAAATTTGTCATGGATGTACATGCATGACAAAAAACGCGACCTACTGTGACAAACACATATCATCACGGAAGTGTATTTTTTTGTAGTGAATGATGGTCTGTGCTTCAGATGTGGCCGTCTAGGTCACCTTGCCAAAGAGTGCAATCAGAAAGGAACCAACTGGCTTTGCCCTCAATAGGTCGTAACAACCAGCCCCACAACAACAATGCCAGACCTTATGGTCGTGGTCAGGCTAATCATGTTGATCTGAATGAAGCTCAAGACCAGCCTGCTACTGTGATGGGTACTCTTCTCGTAAATTCAGTACCGGCTTCTGTTTTATTCGATTCAGGAGCATCACATTCATTCATGTCAGAAAAATTTTCTTACGCACACGACGTCCGATGCGAGCCCATGAACACTCAGATAGTGGTACGCACCCCTGCGGGTCAGTGTCAAACTACCATGATTGGTCGGGACGTCCCCGTTGAAATTGAAGGGTTGGAATTTCATGTTTCTCCCATTATTCTGGAGTCTTCCAACATTGACCTCATTCTAGGAATGGAATGGTTGAAAGCACATACTACCTCCATCATTTGTGCCACCAAAGTCGTTCATCTCCTACATCCTTCCGAGGAGATAGTAAGCTACCATGCTCAACTTGTTCTAAACGCTGAAGCACGACTTTATGCTTTGAATGCGTTGAACGCAACACCTCTTGAGGGAATTGAAAAGATTCCAGTTGTTCGCGACTTCCTAGATGTCTTTCCAAAAGAACTTCCAGGAATACCCCCTGCCCGGGCTGTCGAGTTCGTCATCGATTTGAAACCAGGCACCGTTCCTATTGCCAAACGACCCTACAAGATGCCGCCTCATGAACTCCTTGAACTTAAGGAGGAAATCGACAAATCTCTCCGTAGTGGTTTCATTCATCCAAGTTCCTCGGCTTGGGGAGCACCTTCTCTCTTTGTAAAGAAGAAGGATGGAAAGAACCGTTTGGTCCAAGACTGCCGTCCTATCAACCAAGCTACAATTCAGAACAAATATCCCCTTCCTCGGATCAATGATCTGTATGATCAACTTGCTGGTTCATCAATATTCTCTAAACTCGACTTGAGGTTGGGTTACCACCAGATCCATGTTCGTGAAGAGAATATTCCAAAGACCGCATTCGTCACTCGTTATGGTTCTTACGAGTACACTGTCATGTCTTTTGGCTTAACCAATGCTCCAGCCACATTCTCTCATCTGATGAATTACATATTCATGGATTACCTCGACAAGTTCGTCGTAGTCTACCTGGATGATATCCTGGTATATTCGAAGAACAAAGAAGAACATGCTGAACATCTCCGACTTGTTCTAGAGAATCTTCGAGAACATCAACTTTATGCCAAGTATTCCAAGTGCGAATTTTGGTTACCCGAAGTCACCTACCTTGGTCATGTCATCTCCAAAGATGGTATTGCCTTCAAGCCAGAGCGAGTTCAGGCTATTCTTGACTGGACCCCTCTGAAGACTGTCAAGCAAGTCAGAAGCATTCTCGGACTAGCCAGCTATTGTCGCCGCTTTGTCGAGAACTTCTCCAAGATCGCCAAGCCACTAACCAATCTGCTACACAAAGGCGTTAAGTTTGATTGGACAGACAAATGTCAGCAAAGTTTCCAGGCACTCAAGGACAAGCTGACGTCTGCCCTAGTGCTTGCTCCCCCTGATTCTCACAAGGACTTTGTCATCTATTGCGACGCTTCACGTCAAGGATTAGGTTGTGTCCTAATGCAAGAGCGCAGGGTGGTTGCTTATGCCTCCCGTCAAGTATGTCCTCACAAAGAGAACTACCCAGTTCATGACCTCGAGCATGCTGCGGTTATCTTTGCACTGAAGCTATGGCGACAATACCTTCTCGGTAATCGTTGCGAGATCTTCACTGATCATCAAAGTCTGAAGTACCTATTTACTCAGCCAGATCTGAACCTCTGTCAGCAGCGGTGGATTGAAGCTATTATTGACTACAACTGCGATATATCCTATACCCCTGGCAAGGCTAATGTAATGGCCGATGCCTTGAGCTGTAAGTCTTATTGCAATAATCACATGGTCTACAAAGCTCAACCCCGCCTTTATGAAGAGCTATGCAAGCTGAACCTTCAACTAGTTCCACAGGGTTCTCTGAATAACCTTGTCCTGGAACCAACTCTTCTGAAAGCAATTAAGTCTGCTCAAGCCAAAGATGCTCACGTTGATTTGATGAAAAAGGATCTTGCCTTAGAGAAATCCAGAGATTTCTCACTTGGTGAAGATGGAACCTTATACTTCAGAGATCGCATTGTCGTACCCCGGTTCGAGCTTATGACAGAGAAGGTGATGAAAGAAGCGCATGACACCCCTCTCTCTATTCATCCGGGAAGTACCAAGATGTACTTAGATATTCGTCAGAAGTATTGGTGGTCCAAGATGAAGCAAGATATTGCTCGATATATCAAAGAATGTGACATTTGTTGTCGCGTCAAAGCAAAACATCAAAAACCAGCTGGACTTCTACAACCTCTCCCTATTCCTGAATGGAAATGGGATAAGATTCAGATGGACTTTGTCACTGGCCTTCCCAAGTCTCAGAAAGGTAACGATGCTATCTTTTTCGTCATCAACCAATTCTCGAAGGTCGCTCACTTTCTGCCAGTCAAGGAGACTATCACTGCTAGTCAAGCAAACTTGTATATCTCCCGAATTGTGTCACTCCACGGCATCCTGAAGGAGATCAGTTCAGACCGTGGCAGTATTCACTTCGAAGTTCTGGGATAGTTTCCAAGAGGCAATGGGGACTCATATTACCTGGAGCACTGCTTAACATCCCCAATCCCAAGGCAAAGTCGAGTGAGTCAATCAAATTCTTGAAGACATGCTTCGGGCTTGTGTTATTTCTTTCGGCAAGAAGTGGGAAGAATCTCTCCCTTGTGTGGAGTTCTCTTATAACAATAGTTATCAAGCCAGCTTGAAAATGGCACCCTTTGAAGTGCTTTATGGACGCAAGTGCCGAACCCCTCTGAATTGGTCAGAAACTAGGGAACGGACGCTCATTGGTCGAGACATTATTCAACAAGCTGAAGAGCAGGTTCGCATTGTCCGGGATAATCTCAAGGCGGCCCAGTCCCGCCAGAAGAGCAATTATGATCGTAAACACTGGGTTCAACTTATCAACCTGGTGAACAAGCTTATTTGCGTGTCACTCCTTTGAGAGGCACTCATCGGTTCAGAGTCAAGGGCAAGCTAGCTCCGCGCTACATTGGTCCTTTCCACATTCTCTCCCGTCGTGGACTGGTGGCTTATCAACTGGAGTTGCCACCTCAGTTCTCTCACGTTCATGACGTCTTCCATGTATCGCAACTTTGTCGATGCTTCAAGGATCCAGAACATGAAGTGGACCCGGAGCTGATTGAAGTGCAAGATGATCTCACATACAAAGAGCATCCGATCTGCATTCTTGAAGAAGCTGAACGTCGAACACGCCAGAAGGTTACCAGGTTCCTCAAGGTGCAATGGTCAAATCATTCTAAAGATGAAGCCACTTGGGAACGCGAGGATAACCTCCATGCTGAATACCCCGATCTGTTCCCTTCTACCTCTTAATTCTCGGGACGAGAATTTCTTTTAGAGGAGGAGAGTTGTAACACCCCGGTGTAATGATGCTACAGTAATCCCAGAGATCAAGCTAATCATTTTGCTATAACAGTGCTTAGTCACATTGATCAATATTCCTTTTCAAATTCCAGTTGATTTCAACTTCAAAATTATGTGTGAAATTCAAAATGCTCAAACATGAAAACTAAAATGTTCATCATGTGTAAAATATTCTCCTGGTAATATTGGTGGTGATCCAACATTTTTGCAAAATGCCTATGTGGCCTAAAAATAGCTAAAACAGAAAAGCTTTAAAATAAATGCCCTTTTTAATTTAGAAAATTGGCAACTATTCCAAAAGCCTCCCAACCTTTTGTGGCAGTGCACAATAATTCTATGAATTTGTTTTGGCCAGTGGCATAATTTTGCAAGGTCATTTTTTTTTGGCTAAAAGGAAAATGCAAAAGCTGCTGAAAATAAAAAAAGAAAAAGAAAAAGGAAAGCAGACGGGAGAGAGAGAAAGCCCCTGGCCTCCCCTTGGGCTTCGGCCCATCCCAACAGGCCGGCCCACTCCCCCTCCCCTGTCGCTCTCCCCTCCCCCTATTCAACCGACCGAGGGCGCGCACCCGCGCGTCGCCGCCGAACCACCTCGTCGTCGACGAGGAGGATAAGGTCGACCCCTCCCCTCGGTCCTCTCCCCTGCGCCCCACTCACTCCCCTGCTCTCCACTGACGCCCACTCCGCCTCTCCCTATTCCCACCAGATCCTCCTCGCCCAGATCCGCCACGGCCACCACCGCAGTCGCCATGGCCGACACCGTCTACGCGCTCTCCGCCGTCCCCTTCACCTAGGACCGCGCCAAGGGCTGCGTCGTTGACCTCTCCTTCGCCCACGACCAGCCCCTCGAGCTCGGCGCCCCTGCTTCGACTCTGACGCCAGCTTCTTCTTCCTCGGCAACCACCGGCGTTCCTCTGCGATTCCGGCACCCTGCTGCTCCTAACCTTCCAACGAGCCACCGTGTGCTCCTACGTAAGCTCCCCAACCTTTCCCCTATGCTAGCGCCGTCTATCTCGCCCCCCTAGTTGCCGTCGCCATTGGTGCTACCCCGCCGCCATGGTGAAGCTCGTCGCAGTGCCCGCCGTTGCCGTAGCTCGCGTCCGAGCTCGTAGTCGAGCTCATGAGGTTCCCAGGAGCCCAACGCGCATGCGCGCGAGCCTCCCCGTGCCTCCTAGCATAGCCCCCGTCGAGGTCTTTACGCACGGCCGCCATAGCTCGTCATCGGTCCCGTTTCCGATGACCTTTTGGTCCGGCACCACCACCAGTCGACGCGGAACGCTTCCGCGGTTCAAACGCAAGTTGTCGCACGCGGTTTGGTCCTTCGTAGCGCGATCCCGAAGATGTCCCGAATGTTGGAAATATGCCCTAGAGGCAATAGTAAATTAGTTATTATTATATTTCCTTGTTCATGATAATCGTTTATTATCCATGCTAGAATTGTATTGATAGGAAACTCAGATACATGTGTGGATACATAGACAACACCATGTCCCTAGTAAGCCTCTAGTCGACTAGCTCATTGATCAATAGATGGTTACGGTTTCCTGACCACGCACATTGGATGTCATTGATAACGGGATCACATCATTAGGAGAATGATGTGATGGACAAGACCCAATCCTAAGCCTAGCACAAAGATCATGTAGTTCGTATGCTAAAGCTTTTCTAAAATGTCAAGTATCGTTTCCTTAGACCATGAGATTGTGAAACTCCCAGATACCGTAGGAGTGCTTTGGGTGTGCCAAACGTCACAACGTAACTGGGTGGCTATAAAGGTACACTACAGGTATCTCCGAAAGTGTCTGTTGGGTTGTCACAAATCGAGACTGGGATTTGTCACTCCGTGTAAACGAAGAGGTATCTCTGGGCCCACTCGGTAGGACATCATCATAATGTGCACAATGTGATCAAGGAGTTGATCACGGGATGATGTGTTACGAAACGAGTAAAGAGACTTGCTGGTAACAAGATTGAACAAGGTATCGGGATACCGACGATCGAATCTCGGGCAAGTATCGCACAGCTAGACAAAGGGAATTGTATACGGGATTGATTAAGTCCTTGACATCGTGGTTCATCCGATGAGATCATCGTGGAACATGTGGGAACCAACATGGGTATCCAGATCCCGCTGTTGGTTATTGGCCGGAGAGTCGTCTCGGTCATGTCTACGTGTCTCCCGAACCCGTAGGGTCTACACACTTAAGGTTGGGTGATGCTAGGGTTATAGAGATATTAGTATGCGGTAACCCGAAAGTTGTTCGGAGTCCCGGATGAGATCCCGGACGTCACGAGGAGTTCCGGAATGGTCCGGAGGTGAAGAATTATATATAGGAAGTGCTATTTCGGCCATCGGGATAAGTTTCGGGGTCACCGGTATTGTACCGGGACCACCGGAAGGGTCCCGGGAGTCCACCGGGTGGGGCCACCTGCCCCCGGGGGCCACATGGGCTGTAGGGGTTGCGCCTTGGCCTACATGGGCCAAGGGCACCAGCCCCTAGAGGCCCATGCGCCAAAGGGACAAGAGGAGGGGAGAGTCCTAAAGGGGGAAGGCACCTCCGAGGTGCCTTGGGGAGGATGGACTCCTCCCCCCCTTGGCCGCACCCTTCCTTGGAGGAAGGGCCAAGGCTGCGCCTCCCCCTCTCCCTTGGCCCTATATATAGTGGGGGAAGGGAGGGCAACCATACCTAAGCCCTGGCGCCTCCCTCTCCCTCCCATGACACATCTCCCTCCTCCCGCAGCGCTTGGCGAAGCCCTGTTGGAATCCCGCTACTTCCACCACCACGCCGTCGTGCTGCTGGATCTCCATCAACCTCTCCTCCCCCCTTGCTGGATCAAGAAGGAGGAGACGTTTCTGCTCCGTACGTGTGTTGAACGCGGAGGTGCCGTCCGTTCGGCGCTAGGATCATCGGTGATTTGGATCACGACGAGTACGACTCCATCAACCCCGTTCTCTTGAACGCTTCCGCGCGTGATCTACAAGGGTATGTAGATCCACTCCTCCCTCGTTGCTAGATGACTCCAGAGATTGATCTTGGTGACACATAGGAAAATTTTGAATTATTGCTACGTTCCCCAACAGTGGCATCATGAGCTAGGTCTATGCGTAGTTTCTATGCACGAGTAGAACACAAAGTAGTTGTGGGCGTTGATTTTGTTCAATATGCTTACCGTTACTAGTACAATCTTGATTCGGCGGCATTTTGGGATGAAGCGGCCCGGACCGACCTTACACGTACTCTTACGTGAGACTGGTTCCACCGACTGACATGCACTAGTTGCATAAGGTGGCTAGCGGGTGTCTGTCTCTCCCACTTTAGTCCGATTGGATTCGATGAAAAGGGTCCTTATGAAGGGTAAATAGCAATTGGCATATCACGTTGTGGTTTTTGCGTAGGTAAGAAACGTTCTTGCTAGAAACCCATAGCAGCCACGTAAAACATGCAAACAACAATTAGAGGACGTCTAACTTGTTTTTGCAGGGTATGCTATGTGATGTGATATGGCCAAGAAGAATGTGATGAATGATATATGTGATGTATGAGATTGATCATGTTCTTGTAATAGGAATCATGACTTGCATGTCGATGAGTATGACAACCGGCAGGAGCCATAGGAGTTGTCTTAATTTATTTATGACCTGCGTGTCAACATAAACGTCATGTAATTACTTTACTTTATTGCTAACCGTTAGCTGTAGTAGTAGAAGTAATAAATTGGCGAGACAACTTCATGGAGACACAATGATGGAGATCATGATGATGGAGATCATGGTGTCATGCCGGTGACGATGATGATCATGGAGCCCCGAAGATGGAGATCAAAAGGAGCAATATGATATTGGCCATATCATGTCACTATTTGATTGCATGTGATGTTTATCATGTTTATACATCTTATTTGCTTAGAACGACGGTAGTAAATAAGATGATCCCTCATTAAAATTTCAAGAAAGTGTTCCCCCTAACTGTGCACCATTGCGAAAGTTCGTCGTTTCGAAGCACCACGTGATGATCGGGTGTGATAGATTCTTACGTTCACATACAACGGGTGTAAGACAGATTTACACACGTGAAACACTTAGGTTGACTTGACGAGCCTAGCATGTGTACAGACATGGCCTCGGAACACAAGAGACCGAAAGGTCGAGCATGAGTCGTATGGTAGATACGATCAACATGAAGATGTTCACCGATGTTGACTAGTCCGTCTCACGTGATGATCGGACACGGCCTAGTTGACTCGGATCATGTAATCACTTAGGTGACTAGAGGGATGTCTATCTGAGTGGGAGTTCATAAGATGAACTTAATTATCCTGAACGTAGTCAAAAGATCTTCGCAAATTATGTCGTAGCTCGCGTTTTAGTTCTACTGTTTAGATATGTTCCTAGAGAAAATTTAGTTGAAAGTTGGTAGTAGAAATTATGCGGACTAGGTCCGTAAACTGAGGATTGTCCTCATTGCTTCATAGAAGGCTTATGTCCTTAATGCACCGCTCAGTGTGCTGAACCTCGAACGTTGTCTGTGGATGTTGCGAACATTTCACATACACATTTTGATAACTACATGATAGTTCAGTTAAACGGTTTAGAGTTGAGGCACCGAAGACGTTTTGAAACGTCGCGAAACATATGAGATGTTTTGAGGGATGAAATTGGGATTTCAGGCTCGTGCCCACATCAAGAGGTATAAGACCTCCGACAATTTTCTTAGCCTGCAAACTAAGGGAGAAAAGCTCAATTGTTGAACTTGTGCTCAGATTGTCTGAGTACAACAATCATTTGAATCGAGTGGGAGTTGATCTTCCAGATGAGATAGTGATGTTTCTCCGAAGTCATTACCACCAAGTTGTTTGAGCTTCGTGATGAACTATAATATATCAGGGACATATATGATGATCCTTGAGATATTCGCGATGTTTGACACCACAAAAGTAGAAATCAATAAGGAGCATCAGTTGTTGATGGTTGGTGAAACCACTAGTTTCAAGAAGGGCAAGGGCAAGAAGGGAAACTTCATGAAACGGCAAATCAGCTGCTGCTCTAGTGAAGAAACCCAAGGTTGAACCCAAACCCGAGACTAAGTGCTTCTGTAATAAAGGGAACAGCCACTGGAGCAGAATTACCCTAGATACTTGGTAGATGAGAAGGCTGGCAAAGTCGATAGAAGTATATTGGATATACATTGTGTTAATGTGTACTTTACTAGTACTCCTAGTAGCACCAGGGTATTAGATACCGGTTCGGTTGCTAAGTGTTAGTAACTCGAAATAAAAGCTACGGAATAAACGGAGACTAGCTAAAGGTGAGCTGACGATATGTGTTGGAAGTGTTTCCAATGTTGATATGATCAAGCATCGCACGCTCCCTCTACCATCGAGATTGGTGTTTGCGTTGAGCATAGACATGATTGGATTATGACTATCGCAATACGGTTATTCATTTAAAGAGAATAATGGTTACTCTGTTTATTTGAATAATACCTTCAATGGTCTTACACCTGAAATGAATGGTTTATTGAATCTTGATCGTAGTGATACACATGTTCATGCCAAAAGATATAGGATAGTAATGATAGTACCACCTACTTGTGGCACTGCCACGTAAGTCATATCGGTGTAAAACGCATGAAGAAGCTCCATGTTGATGGATCTTTGGGCTCACTCATTTTTGAAAAGTTTGAGACATGCGAGCCATGTCTATTGGTGTATATGCATGAAGAAACTCCATGCAAATGGACCATTTGGACTCACTTGATTTTGAATCACTTGAGACATGCAAATCATACCACATGGGCAAGATGACTGAAAGCCTCATTTTCAGTAAAATGAAACTAGAAAGCAACTTGTTGGAAGTAATACATTTTGATGTGTGCAGTCCAATGAGTGCTGAGGCGTGTAGTGGATATAGTTATGTTCTTACTTCACAGATGATTTGAGTAAGATGTTGAGTATATCTACTTGATGAATCACGAGTCTGAATTATTGAAAGGTTCAAGTAATTTCAGGGTGAAGTTGAAAGATCGTCGTGACAAGAGGATAAAATATCTATGATATGATCATAGAGATGAATATCTGAATTACAAGTTTGGCACAGAATTAAGACATTGTGGAAATTGTTTCACAACTAATACAGCCTGGAACACCGTAGTGTGATGGTGTGTCCGAACATCATAACTACACCCTATTGGATATGATGCATACCATGATGTCTCTTATCGAATTACCACGATAGTTTATGGGTTAGGCATTAGAGACAACCACATTCACTTTAAATAGGGCACCACGTAATTCCGATGAGATGACACCGTATGAACTATGGTTTAGGGAAACCTAAGCTGTCATTTCTTAAAAGTTTGGGGCTGCGACGCTTATGTGAAAAAGTTTTAGGCTGATAAGCTCGAACCCAAAGCGGATAAATGCATCTTCATAGGACACCCAAAACAGTTGGGTATACCTCCTGTCTCAAATTCGAAAGCAATAAGGGATTATTTCTAGAATCGGGTCCTTTCTCGAGGAAAAGTTTCTCTCGAAAGAATTGAGTGGGAGGATGGTGGAGACTTGATGAGGTTATTGAACCGTCTCTTCAAATAGTGTGTGGCAGGGCACAGGGAATTGTTCCTGTGGCACCTACACCAATTGAAGTGGAAGCTTATGATAGTGATCATGAAACTTCAGATCAAGTCACTACCAAACCTCGTGGGATGACAAGGATGCATACTACTTCAGAGTGGTACGTAATCCTGTCTTGGAAGTCATGTTGCTAGACAACAATGAACCTACGAGCCATGGAGAAGCGATGGTGGGCCCGGATTCCGATAAATGGCTCGAGGCCATAAAATCCGAGATAGGATCCATGTATGAAAACAAAGTGTAGACTTTGGAAGAACTACTTGATGGTCGTAAGGCTGTTAGGTACATATGGATTTTGAAAGGAAGACGGACAATGATGGTAAGTATCACCATTAAGAAAGCTCGACTTGTCGTTAAGATGTTTTCCGACAAGTTCAAGGAGTTGACTACGATGAGACTTTCTCACTCGTAGCGATGCTAAGAGTCTGTTGGAATTATATTAGCGATCACTGCATTATTTATGAAATCCTGCAGATAGGATGTCAAAACATTGTTTCCTCGACGATTTTCTTGAGGAAAGGTTGTATGTGATACAACCGGAAGGTTTTGTCAATCCTAAAATATGCTAATAAGTATGCAAAGCTCCAGCAATCCTTCTAGGGACTGGAGTAAGCATCTCGGAGTTGGAATGTATGCTTTGATGATGATCAAAGATTTTGGGTTTATACAAAGTTTATGAGAAACTTGTATTTCCAAAGAAGTGAGTGGGAGCACTATAGAATTTCTGATAAATATATGTTGTTGACATATTGTTGATCAGAAATGACGTAGAATTTCTGGAAAGCATATAGGGTTATTTGGAAAGTGTTTTTCAATGGAAAGCCTGGATTAAGCTACTTGAACATTGAGCATCAAGATCTATAAGGATAGATCAAAATGCTTAATGGTACTTTCAAATGAGCACATACCTTGACATGATCTTGAAGGTGTTCAAGATGGATCAGTCAAAGAAGGAGTTCTTGCCTGAGTTGTAAGGTATGAAGTTAAGACTTAAAGCTCGACCACGACAGAAGAAAGAGGAAGGACGAAGGTCGTCCCCTATGCTTTTATCATAGGCTCTCTAGAGTATGCTATGATGTGTACCACACCTGAAGTGTGCCTTGCCATGAGTTAGTCAAGGGGTACAAGAGTGATCCAAGAATGGATCACAGGACAGCGGTCAAAGTTATCCTTAGTAACTAGTGGACTAAGGAATTTTCTCGATTATGGAGGTGGTAAAAGAGTTCGTCATAAAGGGTTACGCCGATGCAAACTTTGACACTAATCCAGATTATTCTGAGTAGTAAACTGGATTCGTATAGTGGAACAGTTATTTGGAATAGCTCCAAATGTAGCATAGTAGTTGCATCTACAAGATGACATAAGAAATTTGCGAAGTACATACGGATCTGAAAGATTCAGACCCATTGACTATAACATCTCTCACAAGCGTAACATGATCAAACCCAGAACTCATCGAGTGTTAATCACATGGTAATGTGAACTAGATTATTGACTCTAGTAAACTCTTTGGGTGTTAGTCACATGGGGATGTGACCTTGAGTGTTAATCACATATCGATGTGAACTGGATTATTGACTCTAGTGCAAGTGGGAGACTGTTGGAAATATGCCCTAGAGGCAATAATAAATTAGTTATTATTATATTTCCTTGTTCATGATAATCATTTATTATCCATGCTAGAATTGTATTGATAGGAAACTCAGATACATGTGTGGATACATAGACAACACCATGTCCCTAGTAAGCCTCTAGTTGACTAGCTCGTTGATCAATAGATGGTTACGGTTTCCTGACCATGGACATTGGATGTCATTGATAACGGGATCACATCATTAGGAGAATGATGTGATGGACAAGACCCAATCCTAAGCCTAGCACAAAGATCATGTAGTTCGTATGCTAAAGCTTTTCTAAAATGTCAAGTATCGTTTTCTTAGACCATGAGATTGTGCAACTCCCGGATACCGTAGGAGTGCTTTGGGTGTGCCAAACTTCACAACGTAACTGGGTGGCTATAAAGGTACACTACAGGTATCTCCGAAAGTGTCTGTTGGGTTGGCACGAATCGAGACTGGGATTTGTCACTCCGTGTAAACGAAGAGGTATCTCTGGGCCCACTCGGTAGGACATCATCATAATGTGCACAATGTGATCAAGGAGTTGATCACGGGATGATGTGTTACGAAATGAGTAAAGAGACTTGCCGGTAACGAGGTTGAACAAGGTATCGGGATACCGACGACCGAATCTCGGGCAAGTATCGTACCGCTAGACAAAGGGAATTGTATACAGGATTGATTAAGTCCTTGACATCGTGGTTCATCCGGTGAGATCATCGTGGAACATGTGGGAACCAACATGGGTATCCAGATCCCGCTGTTGGTTATTGGCCGGAGAGTCGTCTCGGTCATGTCTACGTGTCTCCCGAACCCGTAGGGTCTACACACTTAAGGTTCGGTGACGCTAGGGTTATAGAGATATTAGTATGCGGTAACCCGAAAGTTGTTCGGAGTCCCGGATGAGATCCCGGACGTCACGAGGAGTTCCAGAATGGTCCGGAGGTAAAGAATTATATATAGGAAGTGCTATTTCGGCCATCGGGACAAGTTTCGGGGTCACCGGTATTGTACCGGGACCACCGGAAGGGTCCCGGGGGTCCACCGGGTGGGGCCACCTGCCCCCGGGGGCCACATGGGCTGTAGGGGTTGCGCCTTGGCCTACATGGGCCAAGGGCACCAGCCCCTAGAGGCCCATGCGCCAAAGGGACAAGAGGAGGGGAGAGTCCTAAAGGGGGAAGGCACCTCCGAGGTGCCTTGGGGAGGATGGACTCCTCCCCCCCTTGGCCGCACCCTTCCTTGGAGGAAGGGCCAAGGCTGCGCCTCCCCCCTCTACCTTGGCCCTATATATAGTGGGGGAAGGGAGGGCAACCATACCTAAGCCCTGGCGCCTCCCTCTCCCTCCCATGACACATCTCCCTCCTCCCGCAGCGCTTGGCGAAGCCCTGTTGGAATCCCGCTACTTCCACCACCACGCCGTCGTGCTGCTGGATCTCCATCAACCTCTCCTCCCCCCTTGCTGGATCAAGAAGGAGGAGACGTTGCTGCTCCATACGTGTGTTGAACGTGGAGGTGCCGTCCGTTCGGCGCTAGGATCATCGGTGATTTGGATCACGACGAGTACGACTCCATCAACCCCGTTCTCTTGAACGCTTCCGCGCGCGATCTACAAGGGTATGTAGATCCACTCCTCCCTCGTTGCTAGATGACTCCATAGATTGATCTTGGTGACACGTAGGAAAATTTTGAATTATTGCTACGTTCCCCAACACCGAATGCCACCACCACCTCCACTTGCCGCCGGCGAAGATTCCGGCCGTTACGGCCTGCGCCACCATCATGGTTGGATGCGGCCCAGCCTCACTGTCGGTGTCAAAACCGGCGGATCTCGGGTAGGGGGTCCCGAACTGTGTGTCTAGGCCGGATGGTAACAGGAGGCAGGGGACACGATGTTTTACCTAGGTTCGGGCCCTCTTGATGGAGGTAAAACCCTACGTCCTGCTTGATTGATATTGATGATATGGGTAGTACAAGAGTAGATCTACCACGAGATCAGAGAGGCTAAACCCTATAAGCTAGCCTATGGTATGATTGTTGTTCCTCCTATGGACTAAAACCCTCCGATTTATATAGACACCGGAGAGGGCTAGGGTTACACAGAGTCGGTTACAATGGTAGGAGATCTACATATCCGTATCGCCAAGCTTGCCTTCCATGCCAAGGAAAGTCCCTTCCGGACACGGGACGAAGTCTTCAATCTTGTATCTTCATAGTCCTGGAGTTCGGCCGCAGGTATAGTCCGGCTATCCGGACACCCCCTAATCCAGGACTCCCTCAGTAGCCCCTGAACCAGGCTTCAATAACGACGAGTCCGACGCGCAGATTGTCTTCGGCATTGCAAGGCGGGTTCCTCCTCCAAGTACTTCATAGAAGATTCTGAACACAAAGGTAGTGTCCGGCTCTGCAAAATAAGTTTCCACATATTGCCATAGAGAGAATAATATTTACACAAATCTAATCTGCTGACGTATTCCGTAGCGTGATATCACACTACGGCCAAGTCTTTATTCAAATCGTTTTACTGTCCCACCTCAGCGCGTTTAGCGAGGCGGTTTCCTTGACACGTCTTGTCAAAGCAGAGATCGTGTCCCCTTATTCCAGGATTCTCATCAATACGAGTGTGGGTAACCCAACCGCGCCATTGACTATGGCGCTTGGGAGATAAGCAAGTTTTACCAGGCTGGTGGGGGCGCATAGTCGCGTCCGCCCATATAAGGGGATAAGGATCCACCTTTTCATCCACGCCTTCTTCCTCCTTTGCCTATCCATTTCTGCGCACTCGAGCTCCAGCGCCCAAGTCCGCACACCCACCTCAACCTTCTCCAGCCATGTCCAGAGCGGGAGGCAAGTGGATGGTCTCCTCCGTCATGGAGGGACACATCAAAAGACTAAGGAAGGCCGGATACTTGTCTAACGACATTGCGCACCGGCTTCCCGAAGAGGGGCAGCTCATCCCCACCCCTAGGCCCCATGAGAGGGTGGTGTTCCTCCCCCATTTCCTCCGTGGACTGGGCTTCCCTCTCCACCCATTTGTCCGGGGGCTCATGTTCTACTATGGCCTAGATTTCCACGATCTGGCCCGAACTTTGTCCTCAACATCTCGGCGTTTATCGTCGTGTGCGAGGCTTTCTTTCGCATCCGCCCCCATTTCGGCCTATGGCTCAAGACTTTCAATGTCAAGCCGAAGGTGGTGCGCGGCACCCAAGCGGAGTGCGGAGGCACCATGGTGGGCAAGATACCCAACGTCCTATGGTTCGAGGGCTCCTTCATGGAATCCCTAAAGGGGTGGCAGTCGGGGTGGTTTTACATCACCGAGCCGCGTGACCCTGAATGGGTCGCAGCCCCCGAGTTCCGATCCGGACCCCCTACGCGGCTCGCCTCCTGGAAAGAGACGGGCCTGTCGTGGGGTAAAAAAGGAGAGCTGACCGGGCTCCAAACATGCGTCCAAACCCTGGTGGACAAGAAGCTCAAACTTGTCAATGTAGTCTAGGTTATGCTCATCCGCCGGATCCTCCCGTGTCAACAACGGGCTTTCAACCTGTGGGAGTTCGACCCGGCGCAGCACCGAACTCTGAGCAGGCTCTTCAGCACGACGTACGAAGATGCCTGGAAGGTTCTTTTCAAGGGCGCCAAGGCCCCTGCATCTGGTACCGAGGATCGCGGATTCAGCACGCAGCGTCGCGCTCGTGCGGTAGGCTGTTTTTACCTTTTACAGGGTATTAGTTTTTCATAGTTTGACTCCATGCTGGGTCTAAGCTCCCTTACCTTTAACAGGATTGGCAGGAGACGTCTGGACAGATCAACTGTCCGGCTCCTTTGCCCGAAGGCCCAGCGGACGCTCGCTTGGCGAAGCTGCTGGTTCCGGCACCCTACATGGTGCCGGAGAAGAAGGCCAAGAAGAAGGCCATGGGGACTCGAAAGAGTGCCCGACGCCAGGAGGTGTCAGATTCATCATCTGACGACTCCAAGGCGCACTCCTCCCATGAAGACGAGGAGGAGGAAGAAGAGACCTCTCCCCCTCCAGCGGGGGGAGGGAAGAAAAGGAAGGCCGCCCCAACTGGGGAGGCCGAAGGGTCCAAGAGGGGGAAGACCCCTCCTCCGGACTACTCCACCAACACCGACGACGGCGAAGAGGAGTGGCCGCACAGGGCCAAGCCCTTGGCGAGATCGTAAGTATCCGGATACCAGAGTGATTCATAGTATTCCCCCATTGCACATATTTTCCTTACGTTGAACATGATTGTGCAGTCCGCCCAAGGCCAGGCTCAACGAGTCGTCGAGCGGCTCCCTGGATTTGTCGGATGTGAATTCGCTTCCGACGGCTTCCTCCCCCCACCCTACGGACGGCGCCGAGGTGGCGTCCCAACAGGTTCCAATCCAGGAGGAGGTGGTCCTGGAGGCGCTGCAAGGCAACCTCCTGGACTCCAGGCGTAAAGGGGATAGAACCCCCAAGGGCTCCAAGTCCAGCCTTGAGCCGGACACCACGCCGGAACCTTCAACGGTTCCGGACTCCGGTAGGCAGCCTCCTTCCAAAAGGAGCAAGCCTACCGAGCCGGTGACCTCCGTCCAACCGGAGGCACTGGACAATTTGATGGAGACGCTTAACGGCGCCTCCATCGACGAGGAGCACCGCACTATTATGAGTGCAGTGATCCAGAAGGTTCAGTCCGCCAAGAGCAGACTGACTGAAGCCTGTGCTAGCTTTCTAACAGGCTTTGAGGTAAGTAAAGAATATGTAAAAATATTACCACATAGACAGTAGCCCCTGATGCTCTGTTCGGCGTTCGGAAAGAAAAGCCGAATAGAGGATCTGATAACATTTGTAGGAGTCTAACATAATCAAGTCAATATGCGTATGCAGGCTTCGCTGCTGGCCTCTGCCGCACTAACTGCGTAGGTGGATACGCTGAAGAAGAACCTCGAGCGGTCCGAGCAAGAGCTCGGCCTAGCCAAGCAGCAGCTCGAGGAGAAGGAAGGTAAGAAATACCTTATTGAAATATGTGAAAGGTGCAATTGCAAAAAGTGACAGGATTAACGCGGCTATTGTAGGGGCCACAACTAAGGTGGCGACCCTTAAGCAAGCGCTGTCCAAGGCCAAAAAGAGGGCGGCCACAGAGCGCACCGAGCGGGAGAAGCATGAGATGCAGGTTGGCGAGGTGCGGCAAGAGCTCCAGGCTCTCATGAAAAAACATGAGAGTTTGGAGCTTGACTCGAAGACGCGAGAGTCTGAGCTCGCGGCGGCCATTGAAGATGCCAAGTCTGCCAAGGCCGAAGCCCAAAAGGCCCTCCAGGGGGTTGAGGCAATAAAAAAGATATCGGCGGGTAAGGCATTCTTTATGCAAAGCAAGCACGTAAAAGTGAATTACTTGTTACTTACCCAAATCCGGAGCTCTCCAGGAGCATTCACAGACTTGCCCCGTAGCGTGTCAGATGCCGCCACCTTCTACTGAGTCGAGGAGGGAAGCTCGACGGAGAAGGTGTTCTGGTCTCAATATGCTGAGGCCGAACATCCGGTGCCCTTAAGCGACCAGCTGAAACAGCTGGTCGAGCTCCATAAGGTGGCCGAACAGGCCATGAAGGGCCTCATAGTCCGGCTGTGGCCTGGAGAGGCCATGCCTGGGAGCTACTTCGGGCTGGTGAGGCGGCTGGTGGAGGCCTGTCCAAGGCTCGAAGTCATCAAGCGCTCTGTATGCATCGAGGGTGCTCGTAGGGCGCTTGCCCGTGCGAAGGTGCACTGGGGCAAGCTGGATGCTGAGAAGCTTGTGAAGGACGGGCCACCGCCGGGCAAGGAGCATCACAAGCCTGAGATGTATTATGAGGGCGTTCATAAGGGTGCCCGCGTTGTGGCGGATGAATGTTCCATGGATGTAATTTTTCAGTAAACTCGCTTGTTTTGTCCTGTGCGCTGAAAACTTGTTCATGTGTGCTAAGCAATGCTTTTTGAATTTAAAATATTACCTTCTGCGTGGCCGTTTATCAAATTTGAGACATGGCGAGTCGTCGGCTTCTGCCCCCATGGCACGAGTGCTGGGGTGTTCGGGATAAACATGAGTGCTCTTTTCCCCATTCTTGGGTCCTTCGAGGGAGGCGCTCAACACAACGAACAAGGCAATCAGACTATAATGCTTGAACACTCTCACTTAGCCATAGAATTCTATAATTTTAAATTTCGGCAAAGCCCCTAGTGTTCGGAAGACCGAGTTCGGGGCGCTATCCACGCCTAGGCCGGACAAAGCTAACTCCTCGCTCTAAGCGGCATAGGTCTTTAGGGACTCAAAAACCTCTCGAACAGCGACCAACTATCACCTCATCATGACGGTCAGTTTTAGCTTTCTCTACTGAGGTGCTTAGCCCAGCTCAACTGGGGGACAATCGCAGTAGTTCTCCTAGTGCTACCTTAGCCGATATAACGAAACGTAAGGTACCAAAACATAGGAGCCGGGCAAACCGAAATATTGACCCAAGACATGATTCGGAGCCGATGCATATAATGCTATAAGTTCGGGGTGCCGCACTTGTGAAAGTGTTTGGACTTCTCACACCGTATTGTGGGGTACTTAAGCCCCTGGCGTATTGGCCGTACCAAAGTGTACGGGTGCAATATGTCATTAATGAACATATATTCGTAAAAAAGAGTAATGCAATAATAGACGGAAGCTATGCATTGTTTATTTAAAAAGGCTGCGATCAAAGCAGGACGATACAAATAGTGCGATAAGCAAAAGATGGGACTATCAAATATGTCCTTTCCAGGGGCGAGCTGCGGAATGTTATGCGAAACAGGTATACTGCTCGTTCTAGAGACCACCTTAGAGTTCCGTAGTGCGGCGTAGCTTTCTGCTTCCCTGGTTGTATCGTTTGTGCGGCAATTGTACTGCCGGACAAGCCTTCCGAAGAATGGAGTCCTGAAAATAAGAGAAAATTAAGAAATTGGCAGCCCCTAGTGCGGTTTAAGCCGCGTTTCGGGCGTGCCGTGATGGTGCCCATCCCCCTGTGCCCATGGTATTTCCAGAGCGTAGTTATGTACGCGCAACACTGGTTTCGCAGGTTCGCGAGGGCTGGGGTTGGGGCCGCGTTGCTACGCTTGCTCAGAACGTGCCAGGCGGTCTTGTTGTAGGTTACTCCGGGCGCGCTTGACGGTATCCAGACATTTAATGGCCGGACTGGAGAATTGCCTTGAGAGGCTGCTTTGTACTTCCGCTGCGATAGCCGCCGTATGCTCCCCCGTTTGGAGAGAGCGTTCGGTGTTTCCATTGAACGTGATGACTCCTTGAGGGCCTGGCATCTTGAGCTTGAGGTATGCATAGTGCGGCACCACATTGAACTTAGCAAATGCGGTTTGCCCAAGCAGTGCGTGATAGCCACTGCGGAACGGGACTATGTCGAAGATTAACTCCTCGCTTCGGAAATTATCCGGAGATCCGAAGACCACTTCAAGTGTAACTGAGCCTGTACAGTTGGCCTCTACACCTGGTATGACGCCTTTAAAGGTCGTTTTAGTGGGTTTAATCCTCGAGGGATCGATGCCCATTTTCCGCACTGTATCCTGGTAAAGCAGGTTCAGACTACTGTCGCCGTCCATAAGGACTCTAGTGAGGTGAAATCCGTTAATAATTGGGTCCAGAACCAATGCGGCGAATCCGCCATGACGGATGCTAGTGGGGTGGTCCCTTCGATCAAAAGTGATCGGGCAGGAAGATCATGGGTTGAACTTTGGGGCGACTGACTCCATCGCGTATACGTCCCTTAGCACACGCTTTCGCTCCTTCTTGGGGACGTGGGTTGCGTATATCATGTTCACCGTCCGCACTTGTGGGGGAAAACCTTTCTGTCCACTGTTGTTCGGAGGCCGGGGCTCCTCCTCGTCATCACTATGCAGCCCCCTGTCTCTGCTTTCGGCATTTAACTTGCCTGCCTGCTTGAACACCCAACAATCCCTGTTGGTGTGATTGGCTGGTTTTTCGGGGGTGCCATGTATCTGGCATGAGCGGTCGAGTATTCGGTCCAAACTGGACGGGCCCGGAGTATTTCTTTTGAATGCCTTTTTTCGCTGACCGGGTTTAGAGCCTCTGAATCCGGCATTAACTGCCGTATCCTCAGCGTTGTCGCCGTTAATGCGGCGCTTTTGCTTGTTGCGGCGTGACCTGCCACTGCTGTCCTTGGTATCCGAATTATCAGGGCTCTTGGTCATGTTATTGCTGCGAGCTAGCCAGCTGTCTTCTCCCGCGCAAAAGCGGGTCATAAGTGTCGTGAGGGGTGCCATAGATTTCGGCTTTTCCTGTCCTAGGTGCCGTGCAAGCCACTCGTCATGGATGTTATGCTTGAAGGCTGCTAGGGCCTCTTGAAAGGATCGAGAAGAGGTGTCTAGAGGGGGGTGATTAGACACTTAGTGCCAAAAGTTACAGTTTTTAATATTCTTAAGTTTAAGTGGAGTTTAAGCACAAGTTTAACAAACACAATACATATCAAGCAAGCATGCAATGAGTATATGAGCAGCGGAAAGTAAAGCATGCAACTTGCAAGAATGTAAAGAGAAGGGTTTGGAGTATTCAAACGCAATTGGAGACACAGATGTTTTTGTCGTGGTTCCGATAGGTGGTGCTATCGTACATCCACGTTGATGGAGACTTCAACCCACGGAGGGTAATGGTTGCGCGAGTCCACGGAGGGCTCCACCCACGAAGGGTCCACGGAGAAGCAACCTTGTCTATTCCATCACGGCCGCCGCCCACGAAGTACTTGCCTCACTAGCGGTAGATCTTCACGAAGTAGGCAATATCCTTGCCCTTACAAACTCCTTGGTTCAACTCCACAATCTTGTTGGAGGCTCCCAAGTGACACCTAGCCAATCTAGGAGACACCACTCTCCAAGAAGTAACAAATGGTGTGTTGATGATGAACTCCTTGCTCTTGTGCTTCAAATGATAGTCTCCCCAACACTCAACTCTCTCTCACAGGATTTGGATTTGGTGGAAAGAAGATTTGAGTGGAAAGAAACTTGGGAAGGCTAGAGATCAAGATTCATATGGTTGGAATGGAATATCTTGACCTCAACACAAGTGTAGGTGGTTCTCTCTCAGAAAATGTGTATTGAAAGTGTAGGTATGTTCTGATGGCTCTCTCAACGAATGAAGAGTGGGTGGAGGGGTATATACAGCCTCCACACAAAATCTAACCGTTACACACAATTTGCCAAACTCGATGGGACCGAATGGTTAAACTCGGTCGGACCGATTTAGCAAACCTAGTGACCGTTAGGATTTTCGGTGGGACTGAGATGCAACTCGGTAGGACCGATATGGTTAGGGGTAGGGCATAACGTAATCTCGGTGTGACCGATTACACAAACTCGGTGGGACCGATTTTGGTAATAAACTAACCAGAGAGTTGGTCAGGAAAACTCGGTGAGACCGATTACACAAACTCGGTGGGACCGATTTTGGTAATAAGCTAACCAGAGAGTTTGCATTGTAATCTCGGTAGTACCGATTGCTCAAACTTGGTGAGACCGATCTTGGTAATGGACATACACAGAGAGATTACAATCCCATCTCAGTGAGACCGAGATCCCTATCGGTGAAACCGATTCGCTAGGGTTTGTGGCAGTGGTTATGACATCTGAAACTCGGTGGCGCCGGATAGATAGAATCGGTGGGGCCGAGTTTGACTTTTGGTTTAGGTCATATGTGGATGTGGGAAGGTAGTTGAGGGTTTTGGAGCATATCACTAAGCACTTTGAGCAAGCAAGCCATTAAGCAACACCTCATCCCCTCTTGATAGTATTGGCTTTTCCTATAAACTCAATGTGATCTTGGATCACTAAAATAGAAAATGTAGAGTCTTGATCTTGAAGCTTGAGCCAATCCTTTGTCCTTAGCATCTTGAAGGGGTTCCACATCCTCTAGTCCATGCCACTCCATTGTTGAACTTATCTGAAACATACTAGGTAAAAGTGTTAGTCCAACAAGAGATATGTTGACATTAATTACCAAAACCACCCAGGGAGCACTTGTGCTTTCAATCTCCCTCTTTTTGGTAATTGATGACAACATACATCAAAGCTTTAGATAAAGGTATAGAGAATAGCAAGTAAAGCTTTGGAAAGACATGTAACATGCATAGGCTCCCCTACATGTATGCAATCATGTGAATATTGAATATAGGAGCATGTGAATGCGTAAACATGACAGAGTAAGCAATGTGTTACATGTATCTTGGCTATATGCATCAGAGCAAATGATGTGAATGTGAGAAATGTACCTTCATGCTCGTGAGTCCTTGCAAACACTATGTACATCAGCAAGAACTTCTCATTCACATGACTGTGATGCATATACTTACCTTGTGGTCTTGAGTTGGCTTAGGATGGGATGAACCTGCGCAAACAAGGTTAAATAACACAGATACACCTACTGACCAGAGCAAGCAAGAGAAACCACAAGAGAACCAAGACTGGGATGACACGTAGAGTGAGTACTAAGTACCACATTGGATATAGACATGTCCCCAAAGGTAAAGATATGCAATAAAATCAGAGATTTCCTTCCCTTAGATGTCTTGCTCCCCCTGAATCTGCATGGGATATTGGGAGAAGATAGGGAACAAAAAATCAGAGCAACAAAAAAGGAAACACCGGAGCTTGAGCTAAAGCAAGCAACTAAACATGTCTTTCCCCTCTTAAAGACATGTGACATCTCTCCTCTTGAATACCAAGCATCTGGGGTCTTTGATGATACTACTTTCTCCCCCTGAGTATTCTCTCTTTCTCCCCCTATAGAAAGGATTAAGCTTTGATGTGATCTCTCTCTCCCCCTTTGGCATCAATTTCTAGGAAGGGCTCTTCTGGACATGTGATACAAATTGGTTGGTCCTCGAGTCACAGAGCAAAGCAGCATGTCTAATATGATGTTGGTAGAGGACAAGAATCATTGAGTGGAGCTGGAGCAAATAGAAATCAGGAATAAGTGGCAAGTTGGTTTTTCTTGTGATGGAATCGGTGACTCCGAGTTGTGTGCTTCGGTTTCACCGAAAGATTTCGGTTGGGCCGAAGAGAACAAACCGATGTGACCGAGTTCATCAGAGTGAAACCACTTGTCACCTCAGCTCACTAGACAAGTAAGATCTCACAAGGATATGCAAGGAATTAAGTGAAAGATTTGTAATGAATTGGATGCAGAAAATGCAGAACAAAAAGGAAAGAAAAGAAACTAAAAGTTCTAGATGAAGTGAAAGGGGAACCAAATATGCAAATGCAAAAGCACGGAGAAACACTAGAGAACTTCATCTAGAAATGGTCGGTGGCAAAGTCACCTATGTTAGAGTATGTTGACTTAGGAGTCAAGTGAGAGCACTTGATCATAGGTCATACTCATCGTTTAAGCTCAAAATGGGGTTACCATTTTTTGTTTAAGCATCTTGATGTATTCACATCTTGTCGAGTTGCTTTGACTCATGACTTGGAGTAAAGCTTCTCTAAGATGGAATAACATACCTTGGGTGGTGGTGTTGTAGTTGAACTTGTGTGGGTTGCTCAAGGTTGATGTAGTTCATCAAGGGTTGGGAGCACCGCTTGGAGTTTGAGTTCATCTACCTACATGGGTTAGCTTTGCAAGGAAGAGCATTTGTGTATCCAAAATGACAATCATGAGACTCAACATAGAATTTGCCAAAGGATATGTTTGAATGGTTTCGTGCTTCCTTGTCTTCAACCACCATTGTGTAGAGACTTGGTGATGTAGAGATTTCTCAAGATGTGAGTGAGTTGCAATCTCGTAGATTTAGATTCAACCAAGTACCTACACGGGTTAGATAAAATCCAAGGTACAAATATATCCAAGACATATGAATAGCATCATAAGAGAAATATCAAGGATTAGTCATAGGCTCATGCCCCGCATGTATCAAATGGAGTTCCTACTCCAAGTTTGAAGCATCAATGATGTTCAATTCACCTCTCAACCTATAAACACTTTCTCATCAAGTGGTATAGTGAATATATCCGCTAATTGCTTATCGGTGCGAACATGCTTAAGGTTAATGTCCCCTTTGGCAATCTGATCTCGAATGAAATGATGACAAACTTCAATATGCTTAGTTCGAGAATGTTGCACGGGATTGTTAGAAATCTTAATAGCACTTTCATTGTCACATAGAAATGGAATATGTTTCACATATATCACATAATCTTTAAGAGTTTGGGTCATCCAAAGTAATTGAGCGCAACATGAACCAGCGGCAATGTATTCCGCTTCGGCGGTGGATAAGGATACCGAGTTTTGTTTCTTGGAAGACCAAGACACAAGAGATCTACCAAGGAATTGACAAGTACCCGAAGTGGATTTTCTATCAACCTTGTCTCCGGCATAGTCCAAATCGGAGTAGCCAACAAGATCAAAAGAGGACCTCTTAGGATACCAAATGCCAAAAATTGGTGTATCGATTAGGTATCTTGAAGGAAATATGCCCTAGAGGCAATAATAAAGTTATTATTTATTTCCTTATATCATGATAAATGTTTATTATTCATGCTAGAATTGTATTAATCGGAAACATAATACATGTGTGAATACATAGACAAACAGAGTGTCACTAGTATGCCACTACTTGACTAGCTCGTTAATCAAAGATGGTTATGTTTCCTAACCATGAACAAAGAGTTGTTATTTGATTAACGAGGTCACATCATTAGTTGAATGATCTGATTGACATGATCCATTCCATTAGCTTAGCACCCGATCGTTTAGTATGTTGCTATTGCTTTCTTCATGACTTATACATGTTCCTGTAACTATGAGATTATGCAACTCCCGTTTACCGGAGGAACACTTTGGGTGCTACCAAACGTCACAATGTAACTGGGTGATTATAAAGGAGTACTACAGGTGTCTCCAAAGGTACATGTTGGGTTGGCGTATTTCGAGATTAGGTTTGTCACTCCGATTGTCGGAGAGGTATCTCTGGGCCCTCTCGGTAATGCACATCACATAAAGCCTTGCAAGCATTACAACTAATGAGTTAGTTGCGAGATGATGCATTACGGAACGAGTAAAGAGACTTGCCGGTAACGAGATTGAACTAGGTATTGGATACCGACGATCGAATCTCGGGCAAGTAACATACCGATGACAAAGGGAACAACATATGTTGTTATGCGGTCTGACCGATAAAGATCTTCGTAGAATATGTAGGAGCCAATATGGGCATCTAGGTCCCGCTATTGGTTATTGACCGGAGACGTGTCTCGGTCATGTCTACATTGTTCTCGAACCCGTAGGGTCCACACGCTTAAGGTTACGATGACAGTTATATTATGAGTTTATGCATTTTGATGTACCGAAGGTTGTTCGGAGTCCCGGATGTGATCACGGACATGACGAGGAGTCTCGAAATGGTCGAGACATAAAGATTGATATATTGGAAGCCTATGTTTGGATATCGGAAGTGTTCCGGGTTAAATTGGGATTTTACCGGAGTACGGGAGGTTACCGGAACCCCCCGGGAGCTATATGGGCCTTAGTGGGCTTTAGTGGAAAGGAGAAAGGGGCAGCCCAAGGTGGCTGTGCGCCTCCCCCCTTCCCCTAGTCCTATTAGGACTAGGAGAGGTGGCCGACCCCCTCTCTCTCTTTCCCCCCTCAAGGAATCCTATTCCAACTAGGATTGGCGGGGGGGGGGGGGAATCCTACTCCCAGAGGGAGTAGGACTCTCCTGGCGCGCCCTCCCTTGGCCGGCCAGCCTCCCCCCTCTAGTCCTTTATATACTAAGGTAGAGGCACCCTAGAACACACAAGTTGATCCACGTGATCCATTCCTTAGCCGTGTGCGGTGCCCCCAACCACCATATTCCTCGATTATACTGTAGCGGAGTTTAGGCGAAGCCCTGCTGCTGTAGTGCATCAAGATCGTCACCACGCTGTCGTCCTGACGGAACTCTTCCCCGACACTTTGCTGGATCGGAGTCCGGGGATCGTCATCGAGCTGAACGTGTGCTCGAACTCGGAGGTGCCGTAGTTTCGGTGCTTGATCGGTTGGATCGTGAAGACGTACGACTACTTCCTCTACGTCGCGTCAACGCTTCCGCAGTCGGTCTGCGTGGGTACGTAGACAACACTCTCCCCTATCGTTGCTATGCATCACATGATCTTGCGTGTGCGTAGGAAATTTTTTGAAATTACTATGAATCCCAACAGTGGTATTAGAGCCTAGGTTATTTATGTTGATGTTATATGCACGAGTAGAACACAAGTGAGTTGTGGGCGATATAAGTCATACTGCCTACCAGCATGTCATACTTTGGTTTGGCGGCATTGTTGGACGAGACGACCCGGACCAACATTACGCGTACGCTTACGCGAGACCGGTTCCCCCGACGTGCTTTGCACATAGGTGGCTTGCGGGCGACTGTCTCTCCAACTTTAGTTAAACCGAGTATGGCTACGCCCGGTCCTTGCGAAGGTTAAAACGGAGTCTATTTGACAAACTATCGTTGTGGTTTTGATGCGTAGGTGATATTGGTTCTTGCTTAAGCCCGTAGCAGCCACGTAAAACTTGCAACAACAAAGTAGAGGACGTCTAACTTGTTTTTGCAGGGCATGTTGTGATGTGATATGGTCAAAGTGTGATGCTAAATTTTATTGTATGAGATGATCATGTTTTGTAACCGAGTTATCGGCAACTGGCAGGAGCCATATGGTTGTCGCTTTATTGTATGCAATGCAATCGCGATGTAATGCTTTACTTTATTACTAAGCGGTAGTGATAGTCGTAGAAGCATAAGATTGGCGAGACGACAACGATGCTACGATGGAGATCAAGGTGTCGCGCCGGTGACGATGGTGATCATGACGGTGCTTCGGAGATGGAGATCACAGGCACAAGATGATGATGGCCATATCATATCACTTATATTGATTGCATGTGATGTTTATCTTTTTATGCATCTTATCTTGCTTTGATTGACGGTAGCATTATAAGATAATCTCTCACTAAATTATCAAGAAGTGTTCTCCCTGAGTATGCACCGTTGCCAAAGTTCGTCGTGCCCAGACACCACGTGATGATCGGGTGTGATAAGCTCTACGTTCAAATACAACGGGTGCAAAACAGTTGCACACGCGGAATACTCAGGTTATACTTGACGAGCCAAGCATATACAGATATGGCCTCGGAACACGGAGACCGAAAGGTCGAGCGTGAATCATATAGTAGATATGATCAACATAACGATGTTCACCGATGAAACTACACCATCTCACGTGATGATCGGACATGGTTTAGTTGATTTGGATCACGTGATCACTTAGAGGATTAGAGGGATGTCTATCTAAGTGGGAGTTCTTAAGTAATATGATTAATTGAACTTAAATTTATCATGAACTTAGTCCTGGTAGTATTTTGCAAATCATGTTGTAGATCAATAGCTCGCATTGTTGCTTCCGTGTGTTTATTTTGATATGTTCCTAGAGAAAATTGTGTTGAAAGATGTTAGTAGCAAAGATGCGGATTGGATCCGTGATCTGAGGTTTATCCTCATTGCTGCACAGAAGAATTATGTCCTTGATGCACCGCTAGGTGACGGACCTATTGCAGGAGCAGATGCAGACGTTATGAACATTTGGCTAGCTCAATATGATGACTACTTGATAGTTTAGTGCACCATGCTTAATGGCTTAGAATCGGGACTTCGAAGACATTTTGAACGTCATGGATCATATGAGATGTTCCAGGAGTTGAAGTTAATATTTCGTGCAAATACCCGAGTTGAGAGATATGAAGTCTCCAACAAGTTCTATAGCTAAAAGATGGAGGAGAATCGTTCAACTAGTGAGCATGTGCCCAGATTGTCTGAGCACTACAATCGCTTGAATCAAGTGGGAGTTAATCTTCCAGATAAGATAGTGATTGACAGAATTCTCTAGTCACCATCACCAAGTTAGTAGAACTTCGTGATGAACTATGATATGCAAGGGATAACTGAAACGATTCCCAAGCTCTTCGTAATGCGGAAATTGACGAAGGTAGAAATCAAGAAAAACATCAAGTGTTGATGGTAGACAAGACCACTGGTTTCAAGAAAAGGGCAGAGGGAAGAAGGGGGACTTCAAGAAGAATAGAAAGCAAGTTGCTACTCAAGTGAAGAAGCCCAAGTCTGGTCCTAAGCCTGAGACTAAGTGTTTCTACTGCAAAGGGACTGGTCACTGGAGGCGGAACTACCTCAAGTGATTGGCAGATAAGAAGGATGGCAAAGTAAACACATGTATATTTGATATACATGTTATTGATGTGTACTTTACTAGTGTTTATAGCAACCCCTCAGTATTTGATACTAGTTCAGTTGCTAAGATTAGTAACTCGAAACGGGAGTTGCAGAATAAACAGAGACTAGTTAAGGGTGAAGTGACGATGTGTGTTGGAAGTGGTTCCAAGATTGATATGATCATCATCGCACACTCCCTATACTTTCAGGATTAGTGTTGAACCTGAATAAGTGTTATTTGGCGTTTGCGTTGAGCATGAATATGATTTGATCATGTTTATTGTAATACGGTTATTCATTTAAGTAAGAGAATAAATTGTTGTTCTGTTTACATGAATAAAACCTTATATGGTTACACACCCAATGAAAATAGTTCGTTGGATCTCGATCATAGTGATACACATAATCATAATATTGAAACCAAAATATGCAAAGTTAATAATGATAAGTGCAACTTATTTATGGCACTGCTGTTTAGGTCATATTGGTGTAAAGCGCATGAAGAAACTCCATGCTGATGGGCTTTTGGAATCACTTGATTATGAATCAGTTGATGCTTGCGAACCATGCCTCATGGGCAAGATGACTAAAAACTCTGTTCTTCGGAACAATGGAGCGAGCAACAGATTTGTTGGAAATCATACATACTGATGTATGTGGTCCGATGAATATTGAGGCTCGCGACGGGTATCATTATTTTCTGATCTTCACAGATGATTTGAGCAGATATGAGTATATCTACTTGATGAAACACAAGTCTGAAACATTTGAAAAGTTCAAAGAATTTCAGAGTGAAGTGGAGAATCATCGTAACAAGAAAATAAAAGTTTCTACGATATGATCGCAGAGGTAAAATATTTGAGTTACGAGTTTGGCCTTCAGTTAAAACAAATGTGAAATAGTTTCACTACTCACGCCACCTGGAACACCACAATGTAATGGTGTGTCCGAACGCCATAACCGTACTTTATTAGATATGGTGCGATCTATGATGTCTCTTACCGATCTACCACTATCGTTTTGGGGTTATGCATTAGAGACAGCTGCATTCACGTTAAATAGGGCACCATCTAAATCCATTGAGACGACACCATATGGACTATGGTTTGGCAAGAAACCCAAGCTGTCGTTTCTTAAAGTTTGAGGTTGCAATGCTTATGTGAAAAAGTTTCAACCTGATAAGCTCAAAACCAAATCGGAGAAATATGTCTTCATAGGATACCCAAAGGAAACTGTTGGGTACACCTTCTATCACAGATCCGAAGGCAAATTCATTGCCAAGAATGGATCCTTTCCAGAGAAGGAGTTTCTCTCGAAAGAAGTGAGTGGGAGGAAAGTAGAAAACTTGATAAGGTAATTGTACCTTCTCCCTTATTGGAAAGTAGTTCATCACAGAAATCTGTTCCTGTGACTACTACACCAATTAGTGAGGAAGCTAATGATAATGATCGTGTAACTTCAGATCAAGTTACTACCAAATCTCGTAGGTAAACCAGAGTGAGATCCGCACCAGAGTGGTACGGTAATCCTGTTCTGGAAGTCATGTTACTAGACCATGACGAACTTGCGAACTATGAGGAAGCGATGATGAGCCCAGATTCCGTGAAATGGTTTGAGACCATGAAATCTGAGATATGATCCATGGATGAGAACAAAGTATGGACTTTGATGGATTTGCCCGATGATCGGCAAAGCCATAGAAAATAAATGGATCTTCAAGAGGAAGACGGACGCTGATAGTAGTGTTACTATCTACAAAGCTAGAATTGTCACAAAAGGTTTTCGAAAAAGTTCAAGGTGTTGACTACAATGAGAGTTTCTCACTCGTATCTATGCTTAAGTCTGTCCGAATCATGTTAGCAATTGCCGCATTTTATGAAATCTGGCAAATGGATAAACAAAACTGAATTCCTTAATGGATTTATTGAAGAAGAGTTGTATACGATGCAACTAGAAGGTTTTGTCAATCCGAAAGGTACTAACAAAATGTGCAAGCTCCAGCGATCCATCTGTGAACTGGTGCAAGCATCTCGGAGTTGGAATATACACTTTGATGAGTTGATCAAAGCATATAGTTTTATACAGACTTGCGGTGAAGCCTGTATTTGAAAGAAAGTGAGTGGGAGCACTACGGCATTTCTGATAAGTATATGTGAATGACATATTGTTGATCGGAAATAATGTAGAATTATTCTGTAAAGCATAAAGGAATGTTTGAAAGGAGTTTTTCAAAGAAAGACTTCGGTGAAGCTGCTTACGTATTGAGTATCAAGATCTATATAGATAGATCAAGACACTTGATAAGTTTTTTTCAATGAGTACATACCTTGACAAGATTTTGAAGTAGTTCAAAATGGAACAGTCAAAGAAAAGGTTTCTTGCCTGTGTTACAAGGTGTGAAGTTGAGTAAGACTCAAAGCCCGACCACGGCAGAAGATAGAAAGAGAATGAAAGTCATTCCGTATGCCTCAGTCATAGGTTCTATAAAGTATGCCATGTTGTATACCAGATCTATTGTATGCCCTACCACTGAGTTTGGCAAGGGAGTACGATAGTGATCTAGGAGTAGATCACTGGACAGCGGTCAGAACTATCCTTAGTGAAATAAGGATATGTTTCTCGATTATGGACGTGACAAAAAGGTTCGTCGTAAAGGGTTACGCCGATGCAAGTTTTGACACTAATCTAGATGACTCTAAGTCTCGATACATATTAAAAGTGGGAACAATTAGCTAGAGTAGTTCCATGCAGAACATTGTTGACATAGAAATTTGCAAAATACTTACGGATCTGAATGTGACAGACCCGTTGACTAAAATTATCTCACAAGCAAAACATGATCACACCTTAGTACTCTTTGGGAGATAATCACATAGCGATGTGAACTAGATTACTGACTCTAGTAAACCCTGTGGGTGTTGATCACATATCGATGTGAACTATGGGTGTTAATCACATGGTGATGTGAACTATTGCTGTTAAATCACATGGCGATGTGAACTAGATTATTGACTCTAGTGCAAGTGGGAGACTGAAGGAAATATGCCCTAGAGGCAATAATAAAGTTATTATTTATTTCCTTATATCATGATAAATGTTTATTATTCATGCTAGAATTGTATTAACCGGAAACGTAATACATGTGTGAATACATAGACAAACAGAGTGTCACTAGTATGCCTCTACTTGACTAGCTCGTTAATCAAAGATGGTTATGTTTCCTAACCATGAACAAAGAGTTGTTATTTGATTAACGAGGTCACATCATTAGTTGAATGATCTGATTGACATGACCCATTCCATTAGCTTAGCACCCGATCGTTTAGTATGTTGCTATTGCTTTCTTCATGACTTATACATGTTCCTGTAACTATGAGATTATGCAACTCCCGTTTACCGGAGGAACACTTTGGGTGCTACCAAACGTCACAACGTAACAGGGTGATTATAAAGGAGTACTACAGGTGTCTCCAAAGGTACATGTTGGGTTGGCGTATTTCTAGATTAGGAGAGGTATCTCTGGGCCCTCTTGGTAATGCACATCACATAAAGCCTTGCAAGCATTACAACTAATGAGTTAGTTGCGAGATGATGTATTACGGAACGATTAAAGAGACTTGCCGGTAACGAGATTGAACTAGGTATTGGATACCGACGATCGAATCTCGGGCAAGTAACATACCGATGGCAAAGGGAACAACGTATGTTGTTATGCGGTCTGACAGATAAAGATCTTCGTAGAATATGTAGGAGCCAATATGGGCATCCAGGTCCCGCTATTGGTTATTGACCGAAGACGTGTCTCGGTCATGTCTACATTGTTCTCAAACCCGTAGGGTCCGCACGCTTAAGGTTACAATGACAGTTATATTATGAGTTTATGCATTTTGAACCTTCGGAGTCCCGGATGTGATGACGGACATGACGAGGAGTCTCGAAATGGTTGAGACATAAAGATTGATATATTGGAAGCCTATGTTTGGATATCGGAAGTGTTCCGGGTAAAATCGGGATTTTACCGGAGTACCGGGAGGTTACCGGAGCCCCCCGGGAGCTATATGGGCCTTAGTGGGCTTTAGTGGAAAGGAGAAAGGGGCAGCCCAAGGTGGCTGTGCGCCTCCCCCTTCCCCTAGTCCTATTAGGACTAGGAGAGGTGGCCGGCCCCCTCTCTCTCTTTCCCCCCCTCAAGGAATCCTATTCCAACTAGGATTGGGGGGGGGGGGGGAATCCTACTCCCAGAGGGAGTAGGACTCTCCTGGTGCGCCCTCCCTTGGCCGGCCAGCCTCCCCCCTCTAGTCCTTTATATACTAAGGTAGAGGCACCCTAGAACACACAAGTTGATCCACGTGATCTATTCCTTAGCCGTGTGCGGTGCCCCCAGCCACCATATTCCTCGATTATACCGTAGCGGAGTTTAGGCGAAGCCCTGCTGCTGTAGTGCATCAAGATCGTCACCATGCCGTCGTGCTGACGGAACTCTTCCCCGACACTTTGCTGGATTGGAGTCCGGGGATCGTCATCGAGCTGAACGTGTGCTCGAACTCGGAGGTGTCATAGTTTCGGTGCTTGATCGGTTGGATCGTGAAGATGTACGACTACTTCCTCTACGCCGCATCAACGCTTCCGCAGTCGGTCTGCGTGGGTACGTAGACAACACTCTCCCCTCTCGTTGCTATGCATCACATGATCTTGCGTGTGCGTAGGAATTTTTTTGAAATTACTACGAATCCCAACATATCTCACTATCCTTTTCACAGCCTTAAGATGACACTCTTTAGGAGCAGCTTAATATCGTGCACACATGCACACGCTTAGCATAATATCGGGACGAGAGGCACATAGATATAACAATGAACCAATCATAGAGCGATAAACCTTTTGATCAACCGGTTCACCATCTTTGGTCAAATCAAGATGTCCACTAGTAGGCATGGGTGTAGTCATACCTTTGCATTCTTGCATATTGAACTTCTTGAATAAGTCCTTGGTGTACTTTGTTTGAGAGACAAAGGTACCTTCCTTAGTTTTCTTGATTTGCAAACCGAGAAAGAATTTGAGTTCACTCATCATAGACATCTCAAACTTCTCCGACATTAGCTTTGCAAACTTCTCACTAAAATGAGGGTTAGTTGAACCAAATATGATATCATCAACATAAATTTGGCACACAAATAGTTCTCCATTAACCCTTTTAGTAAAAAGAGTAGAATCAATTTTACCAATTTCAAAGCCTTTTTCAATAAGGAACTTGGTCAAGCATTTATACCATGCACTAGGAGCTTGTTTAAGACCATAAAGGGCTTTGTGAAGTTTGTAAACATGATTAGGTTTCTTAGGATTGACGAAGACGAGAGGTTGCTTAACTTAAACTTCCTCCTCGATTTTGCCATTTAGAAAAGCACTTTTAATGTCCATTTGGTACAAGGTGATATTATGGTGATTAGCATAAGCAAGTAAGATGCGAATGGACTCAAGTCTAGCAACGGGAGCATATGCCTCACCATAGTCCATACCTTCAACTTGTGTGTAGCCTTGGGCGACGAGACGTGCTTTGTTGCGAACCACTTGTCCATCTTCATCTTGCTTGTTGCGAAACACCCATTTGGTACCAATGATGTTGTGGTTGTTGTCGGGATTCTCGACCAATGTCCACACTTGATTTCTCTCAAAGTTGTGTAGCTCTTCATGCATAGCGTTTATCCAATCCGGATCCTCCAATGCTTCTTCAACCTTCATAGGTTCAATGCTAGAGATGAATGAGTAATGTTCACAAAAGTTAGCTAAACGAGTTTTAGAGCAAGTGATTCTCCCGGTTTGGATATCATTGTAGATTTGCTCGACGGGATGATCCTTAGCAATTCTTGCTCGAACTCGTGAAAGCTTTTGCTTGGGTCGGGGTGGAACATCCTCTTCATCTTGTGCTTCTTCTTGGCCTTCTTCATTGTTGACGTTGTCGTTCTCTTGTCGTGGTGGAGAAGGAGGTTGTTGATGTTCATCTTGGTGCGCTTCCTCGTTTTCTTCATCTTGGCGTGTCCCACTTGTGGATGCTTCCGTATCAAATCTTGGTTCACCTTGTCGTGAGGTAGAAGCTTCCACTTGGACGGACGAGGTACTCTCCTTCACTTCCGTTGGACGAAACTTGCCAATGGACAAGTCTTGAATTGCTTCTGAAGGGTCTTTGTCTCCCACATCAATTGGCAATTTCTCTACTTGCGAGCCGTTAGATTCATCAAACTTCACATCTACCGTCTATTCAACCTTTTGGGTGAAATTGTTGTAGACACGGTAAGTGTGAGAGTTTGGGCCATAACCAAGTAGGAAACCTTCATGAGATTTAGGAGCAAATTTAGAACGACGATGCTTATCAAGAATGTAGCACTTTGAGCCGAATACTCGAAAGTATCCAACTTGGGGTTTGTTACCGGTGAGGAGCTCGTATGCCGTCTTGCCGAGTAGCTTGTGAAGATACAAGCGATTTGTTGCATGACAAGTTGTCTCAACCGCTTCCGCCCAAAAGTGCTTTGGCGTTTTGTACTCATCAAGCATCGTTCTTGCCATCTCAATAAGAGTCCGGTTCTTCCTTTCAACAACTCCATTTTGTTGAGGTGTGTACGTAGCCGAGAACTCATGTGAAATCCCTTCTCCTTCAAGAAATATGTCCACATTTGCGTTCTTGAACTCCGTTCCGTTGTCGCTCCGAACCTTCTTGATCTTCACGTCAAACTGATTTTGGGCCTTCCTAGCGAAGTTTTTGAAGATCTTTTGGACCTGCAATTTGTCATCAAGAAAGAACACCCACGTAAATCTTGAAAAATCATCAACTATGACTAGACCAAATGAGTTACCACCGAGACTCTTGTAGGCATTGGGACCAAAGAGATCCATGTGAAGTAGCTCGAGTGGTCTTCTTGTGGTCATGATGTTCTTCGCGCGGTGACTTCCTCCAACTTGTTTCCCTGCTTGACAAGCACTACAAAGTCTATCCTTGTCAAATATGACATCTTTTATTCCAAGGATATGATCACCTTTAATAAGCTTATCAAGATTTTGCATACCAACATGACCTAGTCTTCTATGCCACAACCAGCCTTTAGAAGATTTGGCAATTAAGCAAGTTTTAGGTTGAGCCTTTTTAGTGAAATCAACAATGTAAAGATCTCCTCTACGTATACCGGTAAAGACCATTTTATGATTATCTCTATGAAACACTTGGCAGTCTACTTCAGTAAATAGGACACTGGAACCGAAATCAGCAAGTCTAGATACTGAAAGTAAGTTGTAGCCAAGAGATTCAACGAGCATGACATTTTGTATGGAGCTATCATGTGAGATGGCCACCTTACCAAGGCCAACCACCTTACCCTTTGAATTATCACCAAAAGTGACATACTTTCGAGGGTCGTCATTTTCAGCAAGCTCACGGAACATGTCTTTATCTCCGGTCATATGATCAGTACATCCACTATCAAGGACCCATTCCTTTCCCCCAGCCATGTAGCCGCGAAGATTTGCCATAAGACCAAAGTGTCTCATCGCATCATAGAGATCATAGTCACTATCATCATCATCATCATCCTCATCCTCATCCGAGTATTCATGTTCAACATCATCTTGTGATTGATCAATTCCTAGAGAGGGCAATTCATTAGATAAATGATCATTTCTATAGTTATCTTTATGAATTCTAATAGCTCTGGAAATGATATTGCTAATGATTTCAACATCTCCTTTGGCACTCGTAAGATTAGTAAGCTCAAATAAGCAGTCACCAAATTTGGGATCACTGGAACTCATCTTAATCAAAGCAATAGACTTATGGAGGATTTCATCTAGATCTTTCAAGGAGTAATCAGGAAAGAGTTCCTCAAGAAATTTCCATATGGTGTAGGCACACTTGAGAGTAGGCAAACATCTAATCAAGTTTCCAGGCAAGCCTCTAATGATGAGCTCAACAGTTCTAAGATTGCGAATCATGTCAATATCTTCATCTAGGGTAGGGTGCAAAGGATCAACATGAGGCGCACAAGGGCTAGTAATGTACTTGTTCAAATGATATTCATTGAAAATCTCAAGCATTTCATTTTTCCACTCATGAAAATACTCTCCATCAAGAATAGGCACTCTATGTCTAAGACTCCCCAAAGTAGACACATCCATCTTCCTCCAATGGTGTTTAAACCAAGGCAATGGAGACCAAAGCTCTGATAGCAATTGAAAGGATCGAGAAGAGGTGTCTAGAGGGGGGTGATTAGACACTAAGTGCCAAAAGTTACAATTTTTAATATTCTTAAGTTTAAGTGGAGTTTAAGCACAAGTTTAACAAACACAATACATATCAAGCAAGCATGCAATGAGTATATGAGCAGCGGAAAGTAAAGCATGCAACTTGCAAGAATGTAAAGAGAAGGGTTTGGAGTATTCAAACGCAATTGGAGACACGAATGTTTTTGTCGTGGTTCCGATAGGTGGTGCTATCGTACATCCACGTTGATGGAGACTTCAACCCACGGAGGGTAACGGTTGCGCAAGTCCACAGAGGGCTCCACCCATGAAGGGTCCACGAAGAAGCAACCTTGTCTATTCCATCACGGCCGTCGCCCACGAAGGACTTGTCTCACTAGCGGTAGATCTTCATGAAGTAGGCGATCTCCTTGCCCTTACAAACTCCTTGGTTCAACTCCACAATCTTGTTGGAGGCTCCCAAGTGACACCTAGCCAATCTAGGAGACACCACTCTCCAAGAAGTAACAAATGGTGTGTTGATGATGAACTCCTTGCTATTGTGCTTCAAATGATAGTCTCCCCAACACTCAACTCTCTCTCATAGGATTTGGATTTGGTGGAAAGAAGATTTGAGTGGAAAGCAACTTGGAAGGCTAGAGATCAAGATTCATATGGTTGGAATGGAATATCTTGACCTCAACACAAGTGTAGGTGGTTCTCTCTCAGAAAATGTGTATTGGAAGTGTAGGTATGTTCTGATGGCTCTCTCAACGAATGAAGAGTGGGTGGAGGGGTATATATAGCCTCCACACAAAATCTAACCATTACACACAATTTGCCAAACTCGGTGGGACCGAATGGTTAAACTCGGTCGGACCGATTCAGCAAACCTAGTGACAGTTAGGATTTTCGGTGGGACGGAGATGCAACTCGGTAGGACCGATATGGTTAGGGTTAGGGCATAACGTAATCTCGGTGTGACCGATTACACAAACTCGGTGGGACCGATTTTGGTAATAAGCTAACCAGAGAGTTTGCATTGTAATATCGGTAGTACCAATTGCTCAAACTCGGTGAGACCGATCTTGGTAATGGACATACACAGAGAGATTACAATCCCATCTCGGTGAGACCGAGATCCCTATCGGTGAAACCGATTTGCTAGGGTTTGTGGCAGTGGCTATGACATCTAAAACTCGGTGGCGCCGGATAGATAGAATCGGTGCGGCCGAGTTTGACTTTTGGTTTAGGTCATATGTGGATGTGGGAAGGTAGTTGAGGGTTTTGGAGCATATCACTAAGTACTTTGAGCAAGCAAGCCATTAAGAAAGACCTCATCCCCTCTTGATAGTATTGGCTTTTCCTATAGACTCAATGTGATCTTGGATCACTAAAATAGAAAATGTAGAGTCTTGATCTTGAAGCTTGAGCCAATCCTTTGTCCTTAGCATCTTGAAGGGGTTCCACATCCTCTAGTCCATGCCACTCCATTGTTGAACTTATCTGAAACATACTAGGTAAAAGTGTTAGTCCAACAAGAGATATGTTGACATTAATTACCAAAACCACCCAGGGAGCACTTGTGCTTTCACCTCTGCGTCCGGACAGTCGACAATTTGATTTTTCTTGGTTAGGAACCGTGTCCAGAATTGTCTGGCCGATTCCTCTGGCTGCTGAATTATGTGGCTTAGGTCATCGGCGTCTGGTGGTCACACATAAGTGCCCTGGAAATTGTCGAGGAATGCGACTTCTAGGTCCTCCCAACAACCAATTGATTCTGCTGGGAAGCTGTTAAGCCAATGCCGAGCTGGTCCTTTAAGCTTGAGTGGGAGTTATTTGATGGCGTGTAGGTCATCACCGCGGGCTATGTGGATATGAAGGAGATAGTCCTCGATCCATACCGCAGGATCTGTTGTGCCATCATATGATTCGATGTTCACAGGTTTGAAACCCTCGGGGATTTGATGATCCATTACTTCATCTGTGAAGCATAGTGGGTGTGCGGCGCCTCTGTATTGGGCTACATCACGACGCAGCTCAAACGAGCTTTGTCTACTGTGTTCGGCCCGGCCGGATTTACTGTATCCGACGTGACGAGTACCGTCTCGTGCCGTGGGGCGCCCACGTGATCCATAGATCGATCTTGTTTGCCTTGCCTTGTCCTCCAATATATCTCGCAGGTCTGGCGCATTTTCCCATGCCTTGGAATTTTGTGAGCGGTGCCGGGGTGCGGCTTGAGTGGAGGGCCGAGAGGCCTCTCTGTCGCGGCCACGGGGTGGCCGGTCGGCCGCATCATGCGCTGGTGATGTAGGTTTAGGTGCTTGTCCTCTAATTGGGGTAGCAACCTGCGCTTTGGGTAGCTCTTGGAGGGGCGTTCGAGTTCGTACTCTTCGGCTGCAAGGACTTCAGTCCATCTGTCGGCTAGCAAATCTTGATCAGCTCTAAGCTGTTGCTGTTTTTTCTTGAGGCTGCTCGTCGTGGCCATAAGCCTGCGTTTGAAACGCTCTTGTTCGACGGGATCCTCCGGCACGACAAATTCGTCGTCGTCGAGGCTTGCCTCGTCTTCGGAGGGAGGCATATAATTATCGTCCTCGACCTCTCTGTCTGCCGCTCTCTCATGAGGGCTGGCTTCTCTATCCTCCTGTGCTAAATCTTGTTGGAGGTGGTTGTCTTCGGCACTATTCGGGGTGTTATTATCTCCCGTGCCGGAATCACCGTTTTGTTTTGGCGGGATTTAGAGCGGCGACGTTGACGCCGGCGCTTAGGCTGCTTCTTGGAGGGGTCATCCTCCGCTGTTTCATCGCCATTGCCTTCTTTTGGGGTGTCCACCATGTATATATCATACGACTAGGTGGCTTTCCAGTGCCCTATAGGCGCTGGTTCTTGATCGTCTCCTGCATCGGCGTCCATACCGTCGATGTCTTCAGAGTCGAAGTCGAGCATGTCGGTTAAATCATCGCAGTGGCTACGAAGTGGGTGGTGGGTGGGCTTTGAATTTCATCATCCGCATCCCAACCTTGCTGACCATAGTCCGGCCAGGGCTCTCCATATAAAGAAGGAGACTTTAGTGAATTCAGAATATCGCCGAAGGGCGAGTGCTGAAAGATGTTCGCGGCGGTGAACTCCATGATCGACGTCCAATCGGGTTCGATCGGTCGGGGCGCGGAGGGTTCGGAGTCTGGAGAGGAGTCCGGCTCCTTGGAGTCACGGGCCACGCAGAGAATAGGGTTGGTGTTCGGCTCGATCGCCGTAGAGATTGCAGCCACCGAGGCGGTGTCTAACCACCCATCCTCGATTGGTGTGATCGGCTCCGAGCTAGGGGTCGGAGAGGACACAGGTGCGGCCTCCAGGGCACTGTTCGACGGCAGAGCTAAATCATGCCCATCGTGACAGTGCGGCGGGCTCGGCTGTGGCTCGAATCCGTCGAAGATCAAGTCTCTGTGGATGCCGGCCGTGTAGTTCAAACTTCCAAATCTGACCTGATGGCCAGGGGCGTAGCTTTCAATCTGCTCCAGATGACCAAGAGAATTGGCCCGCAGTGCAAAGCCGCCGAATACGAAGATCTGTCCGGGGAGAAAAGTCTCACCCTGGATCGCATCACTGTTGATGATCGTTGAAGCCATCGGGCCTAAAAGTGACGACACAGAGGAACTCTCAATGAAAGTACCAATGTCGGTGTCAAAACCGGTGGATCTCGGGTAGGGGGTCCCGAACTGTGCGTCTAGGCCGGATGGTAACAGGAGGCAGGGGACACAATGTTTTACCCAGGTTCGGGCCCTCTTGATGGAGGTAAAACCCTACGTCCTGCTTGATTAATATTGATGATATGGGTAGTACAAGAGTAGATCTACCACGAGATCAGAGAGGCTAAACCCTAGAAGCTAGCCTATGGTATGATTATTGTTCGTCCTATGGACTAAAACCCTCCGGTTTATATAGACACCGGAGAGGGCTAGGGTTACACAGAGTCGGTTACAATGGTAGGAGATCTACATATCCGTATCGTTAAGCTTGCCTTCCACGCCAAGGAAAGTCCCTTCCGGACACGGGACGAAGTCTTCAATCTTGTATCTTCATAGTCCAGGAGTCCAGCCGAAGGTATAGTCCGGCTATCGGACACCCCCTAATCCAGGACTCCCTCACTCACCGTTCGAACGCGCCCGAACACGGCTCAAATGATGTGCCGTAGCACGATTCCGGCCGTCTCCGGCGTTCGGCCGCCGCGGATGGCCTCGCCGGTGTTGCTCCAGCACCGACGCTGACCTGGCACCGGCGGGGCCCGCCTCTGGGTCGCTGCCCGTGGCCCCCCTGGACTTAGTTGACCACGTTGACCGTGGTCAACTATGCTGATTGGGCACTCAGTGCCACTGACACATGAGCCCCACCGCATAATTAACCTAATTAAAACATTTTCCTAATTAAAAGTAATTAGCTAAACTAGTGAGTCACTGACTGGTGGGGTCCAGTCACTAATTAGTCTGTTTAAGTTAAAATGATCTGCTGTTAGCCCACTGCCAATGACAGGTGGGCCCTACTGGTCAGTTTGACCTGGTCAGCGAGTCTGTTGACCGTTGAGGTCATCAGCACGTCATGCTGACATCATTTTATCTTTCCTGTTAATTTAATTAATTCCAAAAAATAGTTTAATCTGTAGAAATTCGTAGAAATTAAATTGTACCTCGGATGAAAATGTTTTCTATATGAAAGTTGCTCAGAAAAATCCAACGAATCCGAATACGCGGTCCGTTCATCTGGCACATGCCCCTAGCAGGCTGAACATGGGACATTTCCCCCTCCGGTTATTTGTCTGACACAGGTTTGGAACCGGGAAAATATTCCCGGTTGAATCCCCCCTTCGCCTATATCGTGTAGCCATACGTTAGGTCACTCCCGGCACAACATAGTGCCACGTTATGCTTTATGATGCTATGTTTGCTTTATATTCACTGTTTCTTCCCCCTCTTCTCTCCGGTAGACCCCGAGACCGATGCCGCCCATGTGATCGACTACGTTGACGACGACCCATCCTTGCCAGAGCAACCAGGCAAGCAACCCCCCCCCTTGAGCATTCTGATATCGCCCATTTCTTTCCCTCTCATGCTTGCATTAGAACTGCTACTGCTTTATGTATGATCCTACACTGATGCATAGCCTGTTTTTGTTACCTGCTTTCATACCTTACCTACTTGTCCTAAACTGCTTAGTATAGGTTGGTTAGTGATCCATCAGTGACCCCCACCTTGTCCCAGTTGCCCCGCTTTATGTTCGATGACTCGATCAACGTGATCGACGTCCAGGTCCCGACACCGCACATCACCCCCCTAGTTGAACGACTCTGCAGAGTTACCATCGAGTGCCGAGGGTGGAACCTCATACATCACTCCCGATGATACCTCTGTAGTGTAGCTAATCGGTCATGGTCATCAAGGGTAATTTCCTCCTTAACCACTTCCGTTACGGCTCTGTTGTGCAACCCATCAAATGTGAACCTCGAGGGTGGATCCTCTTACGTTCACCTTGATGATAACATCGAGTGGGATTCACCGGGGGTGATTCCTCGGTTTTTACCTTTGGTGTTAGACACACAGTTACTATGACTTTACACTGAACCATGTTACTAAAGACGGGTCGGCCCTGAGGGGTACCCGCGCGAGCTTAATAGCGAGTGATGTGGAGTCGGGTTGACCTGGAAGGTGCCCGCGAGATACTTACGAGGCGTGGCCGAGCATTCTTAGCCCTTGCCGCAAGTACTCGAGACAGGGCGACGGGGTCACATCGATCATGAGTCTCTGCTCGTTACCGCGTGCTCCTAATCCACTACGGTTTGGATATTTGATCCGAGGGACCTCTGGCCTGATAGCACTAACCATCACGTGGGCGTAGTATGGGCGTTCTGCGTCGTATACATTAGCCGAAGCTTAATAGACGTCAACGACTGAGCGGCACGCGCCGGGTTGGACTGGTAAGCACCTGCCTTTTTGAAGGAGGTAGCTAGGTCTGCTCAGCGGTCGCGTACGCAACGTGTAAGAGTTCTCGGAGAGATGGCCCATGACCCCTGGGGCATAGGTTTAGTCCGGCGTGCTGGCCTCTCTATTAAGCCTAGGTCGGGTTGCGGCGTATTGTTTGGTCGAGGCCGGGCATGACCCAGGAAAGTGTGTCCGGCCGGAGTTAATCGAGCGTGGTGGGTAAGTTGGTGCACCCCTGCAGGGAAGAAAACATCTATCGATAGCCTGTCCTACGGTAACGGACACTTGGAGTTGTATCCCGATCGATACAACTAGAACTGGACATTTGAGATGAGAAATGGATACGAGACATGGTTATGATGAATGGATAGTATGGCTCTGGGATTGCTTTCTCGCTGGGAGTCGAGAAAGGATCTCTGGCCGAGGTTGATAACACTACTACTTTACATTATGTTGATCTGTACTCTTCTATATGCTGCAAGATGCTTGAAGATGCTAGTCTTCGATAGGCTAGGCTTTCCCCTTCTTTCTGGCATTCTGCAGTTTAGTCCACAGATACAGCCTATTTCCTTTGATATAGATGCATACTTAGTTTAGATTTGATGTAAGTCTTGCGAGTACTTTGGATGAGTACTCATGGTTGCTTTGCTACTTCTTTTTTCTCCATACCCGATTGTTGCGACCAGATGACGGACCCCAGGAGCCAGATGACACCACTGATGACTACTGCTACCCCGAGGATGCCTACTACTACGTGACGGCCGCTGACGACTTGGAGTAGTTAGGAGGCTCCCAGGTAGGAGGTCTTGCCTTTTCGATCAATGTTGCTTTTGTGCTAGCCTTCTTAAGGCAAACTTGTTTAACTTATGTCTGTACTCAGATATTGTTGCTTCCGCTGACTTTTGTGTTTTCGAGCTTATGTATTCGAGCCCTCGAGGCCCCTGACTTGTAATATAAAGCTTGTATTATTTTAATTTGTGTCTAGAGTTGTGTTGTGATATCTTTCCGTGAGTTCTTGATCTTGATCGTACACATTTGCGTGTATGATTAGTGTATAATTGAATCGAGGGCGTTACACCATCGTGCCCCGCTGCACTGTCATCGTTGTCCGTGTCATCCTCCCACCAACGGCGGTATGACGCCGGAGGGCCGTGGCAGACTTATCCTGCAGTTGTCTGCCGGTCATGGAGGAGCCGCTATACACCTCATGCTGCACACTGCACGACTTGAAAAGCCGCGGCCAAGCCAGGCGAAGGGGTGGTCAGCCTGTTTCAATGCGGCGCAGCGGCCGGAGTTGATTCGACATGTCACGTTCGTCAGCATCGCCTCCCGTCCGGTCAAATCGCGGGCATCAATGTCAGCCGCTACATGCTCTGGGTCAGCATGAATGCAGCACGACAAGCGGCGCGTGCATTCAATGGAAAGCGCGGGAGATGTGGGTGGGGATTTGTGGTGGGCTAGGGCAGTCAGGCGCGGGTGTGGCAGCGGTCTGGACGCCAGCAAAGCCCCTTGCCCTCTTCCTACCTCCACTTTGTCTTTTGTTTGCGGAAAAAAACACGGCCGAACCGGCAAGCGGACCGATATAGGGCTACATTGAATGACAAAACACGTTCGGACTGCTCGTGCCGAACGTACGCGGGTGATTTGAGGATCGATGTTGGAGATGCCCTCAACGATAGTTCATTTCATTTACGGACCAAACCATCGTAAGCAATTAACCTCCCACGCACAACACATCCCATCTAAAAAAGTCGTGCGCTGATGCCTGCTGGATATAAATAATCTCCCTCGTATGTCAGCTGATCCGTTATAAAAACCTACAGAAATTGTTGGACGACATGTGTCCAACTGTCCATCGAGTCATCTACGATTTTTTTTTTGTAAATGGAGTAATAGCCGGCGGTTAAATCTTTTTTTGACAGTGATGAGATTTCAGTGTGTGATGTAACTACACTGAGATCCGACCAAATGGAAGTATGGAAAACACCTATACGTACGCTCCAGCTGCACGACTTTGATCACGTAGGACATTGAAATTTCTTCAAGCTGGTACCGCAATTTTGCAACCAAGACATTGACCAAAGAAGCCATGGGTTTAGTCGTCTCGTGTGATCTCATCAATTGACGCTGACACTGATTTGTTCGATTTTTAATGGTATAAATTAGTTGATCATATGTAGCTACTAGTTTCAAATTTGCATGTGAACATAAACTTGGACACGTACGTGTAGCAAAGGACTGCAAGCTACATAATTGCACGGAGAGCCATGCGCTCATGCCCATGCAAAGGTTAGATAAGCTCACAAGACAAAGGAAAAAAATAATACAATATATCCTGTAATTTATACACAAGTACTCCTACTATATACATGCCTCCGACCGGTGACGTTTTGTAGAGCATTTGCATTGTGCAAGCAAGCAAATTAGTTTAGCATGCCGTCCCTTCGGGCGGCCATGGCGGACGGCGCCGACCGCGTCGAGGCCACGACGATCGGCAACGACAAGGAGACCCTGCTGAGCCTGCTCCGCGCCAAGTCGGAGCGGAGCGCCGAGGCGGAGGAGAAGGTGGAGTGGGTGCGATCGCAGATGGTCGGCCGCGACGCAGAGTTCGACACGCCGTTCGGCCGCCGCGCCCTCGTCTACGCCGACCACACCGCCTCCGGGCGCGGCCTCCGCTACATCGAGGACTACATCCTCACACAAGTCCTCCCCTTCTACGGTCAGCTCGATCAGCACTAATACTTTGCATGAGGATCTAGCACGCAAGAGAACGTGCGGGAATGATTGACACGATCGACGTGCGTGTGATGTTTAGGGAACACGCACACGGAGGACAGCTACGTCGGGAGCAGGACGATGAAGATGGTGAGGACGGCGGCGAGCTACATCAAGCGGTGCATGGGCGCCGGTGCCGACGACGCGCTGATCTTCTGCGGGTCCGGCGCCACGGCGGCGGTGAAGCGGCTGCAGGAGGCGATGGGGATGGCCGCGCCGGCGGGGCCGCTTCTGCGGGCGAGGCTGCTCGCGCAGCTGCGCGCGGAGGAGCGGTGGGTGGTCTTCGTGGGACCCTACGAGCACCACTCCAACCTGCTGTCGTGGCGGCAGAGCCTGGCGGACGTCGTGGAGGTCGGTGCCGGCGACGACGGGCTCGTCGACCTCGCCGCGCTCCGGCGCGCGCTGGGCTCCCCCGAGTACGCGAAGCGGCCCATGCTGGGGTCATTCTCGGCGTGCAGCAACGTCACCGGCATCGTCGCCGATACCCGAGCGATCGCGCGCGTCCTGCACCAGCATGGGGCTTTCGCTTGCTTCGACTTTGCCGCGAGGTACGTCCACGTAGCCAATCCCAATGTTTTAGTCTTATATTGTGCACCAACACCATGATCGATCGAACATGTTGTTTTTGATTGGCATTTATTTGGAAACAATCTACTTTTTTGCAGTAATAACGTTCATTAGGCTAGTGTTTGTGAGTTTGGAATATTCGCAAATGATGCTTACATGTTATCAAGCTCGACCCAACCCGCCGTCCATTACATCTAACAAGTTTCATCTATAGAAACTAGATAGATAAGTTGCAAAAATGAAATCCCAACATACACATCTAACAAGTTTCATCTATAGATACCAGAATTTTCGATATTCCGTATTACATATTTTCGCAAAAAGAAATGGATATTAGTACACAAAACAGAGCTCATATTAGCATTTCTCCCGTTTTCGTGGACACGTACTGCCATTGCTATCTATCACCCGGTGCTCCCGTTTGACGGTCCAGTAAACCCACGGTGTTCTCCCGGTCAGAAGTCATACCAGTGGATTAATTAAATATGATCGGCAATACTAATTCCAACAGAAAACCAACCAGATTTCCACCGCGCTTTGACATCGCAACCCGCAAGCACGAGAAATTTGTCCGTTGCCACACTCCACCTGCTCTGCTGGCTGCTGCCATGCCGGCCAGCGCTGCGCCAATTAAATATAGCAGCCCTGCTGGATGATGAGTTATCGGTCGCCACTTTGACTTGGCTGATGCGGTTACTGGTGCCAAGCAATTGCACGCCAGAACAGTGTAGAGCACAAGCGAACATTGACTTGAGAGTTGAGAACGTACCGCGCACATTATATACTGTAGCAAATACAAGTCCTGTCCTAGTTGATCTTGCGGATCTCCTCTCCGGCCGGTCCCTCTCAGCATGGAAGTGGTCTGTCTTAATGCCTCGCTCAATGTTTCTCTATTAGTGCTTGATCACAGCAAGTCTGGCTAGACAACGAAGGGCATTGACCTGGAAAAGTCGGTAGCGCATCTCAAGTTGTGATGAAACTTGCTATCACCGCTTCATACTTTGGGACCTTTTACAATATTGTAGGAGCCATGCCCGGGTGTATTTGGTCCAAAATAGATACCCCCGAATTAAATTTACTGCTCGCTCATTCCCGGAAAATAGGTTCTCTAAGTTCTTCGCAAGTCAAATTTTTCTTAAGTTTGACCAAAGATTGTAGAAAAGGTAACACCAGTTACTACAACGACTAAATATACTTATGTTGGACCAAGATTATAAAAAATAGGAACATTTACCACATCAAATAATTATACTTTCAAAACATATTCCGTGATGAATCAATTGATATTGAATTGGTAATGTAGGTCTTGATATCTTTTTCCATGAATTTCGTCAACCTCAGTGTTGTTGGGTATGCATGAACAGTAGTGGTTTTGGAAACACACTGGTTTAGAAAGCGAGTGATGCCAGAAAATGCTTTGAGCAGTCGAGAGTTGAGACACACTTTTTCCCCTGTCATTCGATGTTGCCTGAATTGCCACATTGGTTTTCCGTATGTATTGCGGATCCAAGGAGTTGAGATCTAGGTCTCCCAAAGGCTACAAGCTTGAAGCTAGTTCCGAAGTTAGAACTTAGCTCGAAGGTAGTTATGAAGGTAATACTACCTAACCCAAAACTTGTTCCGATAACACCTAGCCCAAAGCTAGTTCCAAAGACAACAGATCACACAAATCGCTTGCAATAATGAGATAGAGGTTATACCACTCACACATCGGCTTGAAGCATGGCACGAGCTTCACATCGATGGGATAGAAGATAGAAGCAGGAAGATGAAACCCCCTGAACATTTGACCAATTACAACCATGACAAACAGACCTAGGAAATGAACAACACACCAAGTGGGGATTCAGAGCCCCTTTGTCAACCAACACTCGGACACTTGGAATAACAATAGAGATGAGGTTACACATTATCAATGCATGAGGAAACATTGTAAAGCATGGTGGTGATGTGATCATCTATCATTTGAAAAACAACATGTGATGGTTTGCTGCTACCATAGCCTTCATGAGGCGATTGCCAACTTCTGTTCTCCGGCAAAAAAGAAGATTGCCAACCTCTGCTAACTCTTAATTATGTATCTTTGCTTTCATGCCATCACGAGGGGTCAAGCTTTTGTCCAAATGTGAACCTTCACCATAGCCGCCGACATCGTCTTCCAAATCCTAGATAGTGAAGGGCGATGTGGTTGGATCCACCGGAAATAATTGTTCATAGGGTGGCGAAATTCAGTGATGGAGCTACACAATCAAAGTTGGGCAGGCTAGTACAAAGGAAGGCCGGCTACTTTCCCCTCAGGGCTCAGTTTACTATCGATACCATACTATGTTTCTTATGTGCTAGGCTAGGCTAGACGTGGCCCATTTTCCTATGACGTAGCTCCGACAGTGGTAAAGTTGTCGGGGCTTGATTGCACTCATCAACATTTAAATCTTGTTCATCATGCTTAGTATTTTAGAACATTATAGCTAGATCACCGAAAAGTCCCCTCACATATTAAACTCCTCATCCGTCTGATGGGGACTCTCTTTCTCAATATTATCACATTTTTTTTGTGAATTCAACATTATCACTTAGGAATGGTGCGAGATGAAAGTTTTGTTGCACGGTTTTCTACGAGCGAAAGCCGTCCAATGTGCAGCTGCTTCCTGCACCTGGCCGATCGGGTCGGGCAGCCATCCTTTAGTGTGACAAGAAATATCGCTGGTCGTCGTGGTGGTACAATGAATGTGTTTTGCGCTCTCTGCCTGTTGTTATCGGACAAAAAGGACGATCGGCCCCTCGGCTCGATTGCCTTCACCCATGCACTCATCAACTTACTGTTAGCAATTAATACAGCGACCACGCTTTCGAAAAGAAAAACTAAGGGCCTCTTTGATTCACAGGATTGTCAAAGTAAAGAAATAGGAAAAATACAGAAATAGGATGGCATGTCCCATAGTATCTTACAGGATTTGAAAGAATGTTTGATAGCGCGGAAAAAATAAAGGAATTCTACAAAGAGATTTGAGTGGATGAAATTTTTTCTCCAAAATGTAGTACAAATGAATCCTATGGAAATTTTTTTAAGGATGCCAATCCTATGAATCAAATGAGCATCACAGAAAAAATTTCTAAGGGTTCAAATCCTTCAAAAATCCTATGCAATTTCTTTGAATCAAAGGAGCCCTAATACATCGACCACGAGTAGCAGCAGTACGAGTAAAGAGAATTATTTTCGTGCCGTACGTACATGTAGCGTGTCTGTCTCCATGAAATAATGGTGTGACACATTCCCATTCCTGTGCGGCGCGTGCATGACGTTGACATTGCGTACGGTGCAGCGGGCCCTACGTGGAGATCGACATGAGGTCGGGCGACATGGACGGCTACGACGCCGTCTTCCTCAGCCCTCACAAGTTCCCCGGCGGCCCCGGCACGCCGGGCCTCCTGCTCATGAACCGCTCCCTCTACCGCCTCGCCTCGCTGCCGCCCACCACGTGCGGCGGGGGCACCGTCGCCTACGTGAACGGGCGCAGCGAGGACGACACGGTGTACCTCGACGACGTGGAGGAGCGCGAGGACGCCGGCACGCCGCCCATCACACAGAAGGTGCGCGCGTCGCTCGCGTTCTGGGTCAAGGAGCACGTCGGGCTCGGCGCCATCGCGCTCCGCGAGCGCGTCCACGCCGACGCCGCCATGCGGTGGCTCCTGTCCAACCCCGCCGTCGAGGTGCTCGGTAGCGTCGAGGCGCGTCGCCTGCCGATATTCTCGTTCCTCGTCTACCCCGGCGGCGACGCGGCGCTGGGGAGGAGGCGGCGGCGGCTGCCCCTCCACGGGCGGTTCGTCGCCAAGCTCATGAACGATCTGTTCGGCATCCAGGCCAGGGGCGGCTGCGGCTGCGCGAGCCCGTACGGGCACGCCCTCCTCGGCGTCGGCGAGGAGCTCTCCCTTCGCATCCGCTCCGCCATTCTTAAGGTAAGTACAAGAAACATCTCTGGAATCACTGGCATTAGCATTATATCATTCGAAACACACAACTTTGTACACGTTTTACTACTAGTTAACAAATTTGACTGAACTTGTTTCTTCCTCTAGGGCTATCACGGTGTGAAGCCGGGATGGACGAGGGTGAGCTTCGCCTACTACCTCCCACCGGAGGAGTTCCGGTTCATCCTTGCCGCCATCGACTTCGTCGCGGCGCACGGCCACCGGTTTCTGCCGCTCTACAATTTCGACTGGGCCACCGGCAACTGGACCTTCCGGCGCCGTGCAGTCAAGCACCACCTCATGATGGAGGAGCTGCTGCATGGTCATGGTAGCTCTAACACGAAGATGAAGGGGAACAAGAGTGCTGGCGACAGCAACAAGTTCGAGAGCTACCTGGAGTTTGCCACCAAGATCGCGCTGTCACTGCCGGAGACGTGTGACGAGCAGCAGATTCCTGAGGGAATCGACCCTAGCATTGTACTTTTTCGAGTGTGAGACATGTAAAGTTTCATGATTTTGTAAATGAGATGTGGTACAGTCATGGCCATTAACTTCAGAAAATATCTATATATCTATACTCATATTATATACCTATATGAAATAAGAAACGGGCTATTGCTTCTTACACCGTAATTTCGTCCGCCGTCATACTTTAAATTTCGTCCGTTGCACGTCCACCTAAGCCATCGAGGCTATATTGGGCCTGAAAATTCGTCCGTCGCACGTCCGCCTAAGCCATCGAGACTATATTGAGCCTCCCTAGCAGGCTAGCACCGCTGCATGGCCTGCCTCCCAGTGCACCACTAGCCCAAAGAAAAAAAAACTCTCTCTGACATACAAGTAGGAACTTTCCCTCACGTGTAGGGTTTCTCTTCCTCTCGTCGCCTGTGGCGATGTTGATACCTTCATCGCCCACCGCCCCCTACTCCCGTCCTCTACACTAGGCCGGCGGGGTAGTCTTCGACTGCTCCCTGACCTTGCTAGGGTTTCGCAGGTAGGGTGGGAGGAAGGGTAAAATATCTATCTCCCGCTTCCAGGCGGAGAGATCGATCTGATTTGGGGGTAACCCGGTCATGGCTCGAGTTGGAGAATCATCTGCGATGGGAGGCAAGAAGAAGGGGAAGATCGAGGATCTGATGAAGGAACTGGCCTTGCAGGAGGATGATCTTGATGATGTTGTTTTTGAGGAATCTGATGCCCCGGCGGAGGAGGACCTTCGATGGATGATATTGGTTCAGGTGCATATGGATAAAGGATTCAACGCCTACTGGTTCTTTCGTAATATGAGAACTGCTTGGGACCTAGCAAGGGAGGTAAAGGTCAAAACCCTAGAAGAAAATCTCTTCCAGATGCAATTCAATTGCTTGGGTGATTGGGAAACAGTAACTTAGGGTGGCCCATGGCACTTTAGAGGAAATCCGGTCATCATTGCTACTTACGATGGATACTCCAAGCCATCAACCATTGAGCTTTTCAAGTTTGATATTTGGGCACGGATTATCGACCTCCCAATAGCCTTCCATGGAAAGGTCAAAGCTTTGGCGTCCAAGATTGGCAAGTTTGTGGATTCTGAACCCTCATCCTTTGATTTCAAGGGGAATTTTTTTGGGTCCGTGTGCGGCTTGATGTACGTAATCCAATCAAGAAGGCCACATCTAACGTCCGGGGAGACGAGAGGGGAATCTTTGCTGTGAAATATGAACGCCTTCCGGACTGGTGCCAAGTGTGTGGCTTTATGGGTCATGAATTCAAGGAGCACGGTGATGGTGTTCATCCTCCATCAGCCCTAGTCTTCAAAAATCTGCATGAACCAACAACTACTGCTTGGGGGACGCGTCGTCGTAACAGGAGACAGAAAACCAAAGGCCAGCAGGAGGCGAGGGAAGAAGATGGGGTGCATGAGGATGCTCATATGGACGAAGGCGATCCCAGTCGCAAGCGCATGTCAGAAGAAGTCGTGGGGGTTACAAAACCTGCTGCTATCACCGGATCAGAGTTGGTCCTTGCCGGAAAGAATAATGCGGGAGGAGCTGTAATCCCTCTAAGCCCGCCCCCTAAGCAGGATCCGAAGAGGTCCAAGACAACTGTTATGGCTAAAAAGAACGGCAATGGAGGACACAAGAAGACCCCCAACGGGGGGAAAGGAAATGATGCAAGATCGACGGCCTCCCCGGCGGAGGACCGCCGGGCGCAATGAATCTCTTATGCTGGAATTGTTGTGGGAATTGGCGCAAAAGTTTGCTCCTAGAGTACTTTGCATAGTTGAAACTCAAATTTCTGGAGTTAGAGCTGAAGGATTAGCAAGTACTTTAGGTTATGATAACTCTTTTGCTGTTGATTCCTTCGGTAGAAGTGGAGGTTTGGCTATGTTTTGGAATAATGAAATAAAGATTGAAACTTTGGGCTATTCGAGGTATCATATTGATGCTAAGGTTAGCAATCTGGGAGGGGATCCATGTAGGATTTCATGCTCCTATGGGGAGGCTTGGACCCACCTCCGTCATCAAACATGGGATACAATGAAGAACTTGGCAAATTTGCAGAATATGTCTTGGGTTTGCATTGGTGACTTTAATGGGGTGCTTCAGCACAATGAGCATGACGGAGTGGGCACTATAAGCCAATCACAAATACAAGGTTTTCGAGACGTCGTAGATGTATGCGGCCTTGTAGACTTGGGTTTCAGTGGCAGTCGATGGACTTACGAGAAAAGAGTCAATGGTGGCACTTATACGCGAGTCCGGCTGGACAAAGCACTAGGGACAGTCGAATGGTGTGAATGATTCCCCCATGCGGGGGTGCAACATCTTACAACAGCCACATCTGATCACAGCCCCATACTGTCGATCCTAGCACCGGCGCAGGGGAGGCAGGGGGGCAAGATGTTTCGCTATGAGGTTATTGTTGGAAATATGCCCTAGAGGCAATAATAAAATGGTTATTATTATATTTCCTTGTTCATGATAATTGTCTATTATTCATGCTATAATTGTGTTATCCGGAAATCGTAATACATGTGTGAATACATAGACCACAACACGTCCCTAGTGAGCCTCTAGTTGGCTAGCTCGTTGATCAAAAGATAGTCATGGTTTCCTGACTATGGACATTGGATGTCATTGATAACGGGATCACATCATTAGGAGAATGATGTGATGGACAAGACCCAATCCTAAGCATAGCTCAAAGATCGTGTAGTTCGTTTGCTATAACTTTTCCGAATGTCAAGTATCATTTCCTTAGACCATGAGATTGTGCAACTCCCGGATACCGTAGGAGTGCTTTGGGTGTGCCAAATGTCACAACGTAACTGGGTGACTATAAAGGTACACTACGGGTATCTCCGGAAGTGTCTGTTGGGTTGGCACGAATTGAGACTGGGATTTGTCACTCCGTATGACGGAGAGGTATCTCTGGGCCCACTCGGTAATGCATCATCATAATGAGCTCAATGTGACCAAGTGGTTGATCACGGGATCATGCATTACGGTACGAGTAAAGTGACTTGCTGGTAATGAGATTGAACGAGGTATTGGGATACCGACGATCGAGTCTCGGGCAAGTAATGTACCGATTGACAAAGGGATTTGTATACGGGATTGATTGAATCCTCGACATCGTGGTTCATCCGATGAGATCATCAAGGAGCATGTGGGAGCCAACATGGGTATCCAGATCTCGATGTTGGTTATTGACCGGAGACTCGTCTCGGTCATGTCTGCGTGTCTCCCGAACCCGTAGGGTCTACACACTTAAGGTTCGGTGACGCTAGGGTTGTTGAGATATTAGTATACAGTAACCCGAAAGTTGTTCGGAGTCCCGGATGAGATCCTGGACGTCACGAGGAGTTCCGGAATGGTCCGGAGGTGAAGATTTATATATAGGAAGTCAAGTTTCGGCTATCGGGAAAGTTTCGGGGGTAATCGGTATTGTACCGGGACCACCGGAAGGGTCCCGGTGTCGGATTTCGGGTTCCAGCAGACCCTTGAGGTTCGAACACTAGGGTGAGTGCGGAGATTTCGCCTTCTACCTACCTGCACCCCACCGCCTCGCTAAGATCTAAGCTATGGAAAGAACAATACAAGAGACACAGGGTTTATACTGGTTCGGGCCACCGTTGTGGTGTAATACCCTACTCGAGTGTGGTTTGGTGGATTGCCTCTTGGGCTGATGATGATGAGCAATACAAGGAAGAACAGCCTCGCGAGGGCCTGTTCTTGGCTGGGAGGATGAACTGCTAGGAGGAGTTCAGTCACCCTTCTCTCTCTCTCTCTCTTTGCCGCTCTGATCTTATCCCTGGTCTCATCTACCTGATCTCATCTCATCCCCCCTCCTCTGGGGGTGGCTAGTCCTATTTATAGGCAAAGGCCCTGGGCCTCTTCCCAAATATTGAGCGGGAAGGGCACCAACAATTGGCCATTTTGAAGGGGAACATCGGGTACACTTATCCTGACTAAAGTTGGTCCTCGCCTGCCAAAGACTCTGGTGGTGACGCTGGCTTGGGCTCCACAATGACTTCCTCCCTGCCGTTGGGCTGGTCTTGGTCTCGTTGCACCGAAACGGGTGCCTTTGCTTGATGCTCTCGCCTGCGCTTGCTCCCTTTGCACCAAAGAGGAAAGGAGGACACTACGCGGGCTGGCGCCCGCCTGGCACCCTTGGTCGTCATGGCTTGCGTCACGGGCACCTCGTGAGGTACCCCGCCTTGATTTCTCCGCCTCCTCGCGAGCTAGCCTGATGAGGCCGTGCCTGAGGAAGCTCCGTGTCGTCCGCCCCGCGAGGCTTGGCCCCTCGCGAGGGTCTTGGGTCCGTGTTGATGAAGATAGGCCGTGCTAGGCCCCCTTTGAGCCACGCCGCAGGCCGGAGACAGGCAAGTCTGGGGACCCCCGTTCCTAGAACACCGACACCCGGGGGTCCACCGGGTGGGTCCACCTATCCCGGAGGGCCCCATGTGCTGAAGTGGGAGGGTAACCAGCCCCTAGTGGGCTGGTGCGCCCCCCCATGGGCTTCCCCCTGCGCCTAGGGTTGGAAACCCTAGGGGTGGGGGGTGCCCCACTTGGCTTGGGGGGCACTCCACCCCCCTTGGCCACCGCCCCACCTTGGAGATTGCATCTCCTAGGGCCGGCGCCCCCCTAGGGGTCCTATATATAGTGGGGGGAGGGAGGGCAGCCGCACCCTAGCCCCTGGCTCCTCCCTCTCCCTCCCGTGACACTCCTCCCTCTCCTTGAGCTTGGCGAAGCCCTGCCGAGATCACCGTTGCTTCCACCACCACGCCATCGTGCTGCTGGATCTCCATCAACCTCTCCTTCCCCCTTGCTGGATCAAGTTGGAGGAGACGTCTTCCCAACCGTACGTGTGTTGAACGCGGAGGTGCCGTCTGTTCGGCACTAGGTCATCGGTGATTTGGATCACGGCGAGTACGAATCCATCAACCCCGTTCTCTTGAATGCTTCCGCTCGCGATCTACAAGGGTATGTAGATGCACTCTCCTCTCCCTCATTGCTAGATGACTCCATAGATTGATCTTGGTGATGCGTAGAAAATTTTAAAATTCTGCTACGTTCCCCAACAGTGGAATCGGAGCCAGGTTTATGCGTAGTTTCTATGCACGAGTAGAACACAAAGCAGTTGTGGGCGTCGATATTGTCAATTTACTTGCCGTTACTAGTCTTATCTTGATTCGGCGGCATCGTGGGATGAAGCGGCCCGGACCGACCTTACACGTATGCTTACGTGAGACTGGTTCCATCGACTGACATGCACTAGTTGCATAAGGTGGCTAGTGGGTGTCTGCCTCTCCCACCTTAGTCGGACCGGATTCGATGAAAAGGGTCCTTATGAAGGGTAAATAGAAATTGGCATATCACGTTGTGGTTTTGGCGTAGGTAAGAAACGTTCTTGCTAGAAACCTATAGCAGCCACGTAAAAACTTGCAACAACAATTAGAGGACGTCTAACTTGTTTTTGCAGCATGTGCCGTGTGATGTGATATGGCCAAAAGGATGTGATGAATGATATATGTGATGTATGAGATTGATCATGTTCTTGTAATAGGAATCACGACTTGCATGTCAATGAGCATGACAACCGGCAGGAGCCATAGGAGTTGTCTTAATTTATTTATGACCTGCGTGTCAACATAAACGTCATGTAATTACTTTACTTTATTGCTAAAGCATTAGCCATAGTAGTAGAAGTAATAGATGACGAGACAACTTCAAGAAGACACGATGATGGAGATCATGGTGTCATGCGGGTGACAACGATGATCATGGAGCCCTAAAGATGGAGATCAGAAGGAGCAAAATGTTATTGGCCATATCATGTCACTATTTGATTGCATGTGATGTTTATCATGTTTTACATCTTATTTGCTTAGAACGACGGTAGATTAAATAAGATGATCCCTCGTAATAATTTCAAGAAAGTGTTCCCCCTAACTGTGCACCGTTGCGAAGGTTCGTTGTTTCGAAGCACCACATGATGATCGGGTGTGATAGATTCTAATGTTCGAATACAACAGGTGTAAGCCAGATTTACACACACAATACACTTAGGTTGACTTGACGAGCCTAGCATGTACAGACATGGCCTCGGAACACGGAAGACCGAAAGGTCGAGCATGAGTCGTATAGAAGATACGATCAACATGAAGATGTTCACCGATGTTAACTAGTCCGTCTCACGTGATGATCGGACACGGCCTAGTTGACTCGGATCATGTTTCACTTAGATGACTAGAGGGATGTCCATCTGAGTGGGAGTTCATTGAATAATTTGATTAGATGAACTTAATTATCATGAACTTAGTCTAAAATCTTTACAATATGTCTTGTAGATCAAATGGCCCATGTTGTCCTCAACTTCAACGCGTTCCTAGAGAAAACCAAGCTGAAAGATGATGGCAGCAACTATACGGACTGGGTCCGGAACCTGAGGATCATCCTCATAGCTGCCAAGAAAGATTATGTCCTAGAAGCACTGCTAGGTGATGCACCCATCCCAGAGAACCAAGACGTTATGAACGCTTGGCAGTCACGTGCTGATGATTACTCCCTCGTTCAGTGCGGCATGCTTTACAGCTTAGAACCGAGGCTCCAAAAGCGTTTTGAGCAACATAGAGCATATGAGATGTTCGAAGAGCTGAAAATGGTTTTCCAAGCTCATGCCCGGGTCGAGAGATATGAAGTCTCTGACAAGTTCTTCAGTTGTAAGATGGAGGAAAATAGTTCTATCAGTGAGCACATACTCAAAACGTATGGGTTGCATAACCGCTTGACTCAGCTGGGAGTTAATCTCCTGGATGACGCGGTCATTGAGAGAATCCTTCAGTCGCTTCCACCGAGCTACAAGAGCTTTGTGATGAACTTCAATATGCAGGGGATGGAAAAGACCATTCCTGAAGTATATTCAATGCTGAAATCAGTGAAGGTGGAAATCAAAAAGGAACATCAAGTGTTGATGGTGAATAAAACCACTAAGTTCAAGAAAAGGCAAGGGTAAGAAGAACTTCAAGAAGGACGACAAGGGAGTTGCCGCGCCCGGTAAGCAAGCTACCGGGAAGAAGTCAAAGAATGGACCCAAGCCTGAGACCGAGTGTTTTTATTGCAAGGGAAGTGGTCACTAGAAGCGGAACTGCCCCAAATACTTAGCGGACAAGAAGGCCGGCAACACTAAAGGTATATGTGATATACATGTAATTGATGTGTACCTTACCAGTACTCGTAGTAGCTCCTGGGTATTTGATACCGGTGCGGTTGCTCACATTTGTAACTCAAAGCAGGAGCTGCGGAATAAGAGGAGACTGGCGAAGGACGAGGTGACGATGCGCGTCGGGAATGGTTCCAAGGTCGATGTGATCGCCGTCGGCACGCTGCCTCTACATTTACCTATGGGATTAGTTTTAAACCTCAATAATTGTTATTTAGTGCCAGCTTTGAGCATGAACATTGTATCAGGATCTCGTTTAATTCGAGATGGCTACTCATTTAAATCCGAGAATAATGGTTGTTCTATTTATATGAGAGATATGTTTTATGGTCATGCCCCGCTGGTGAATGGTTTATTCTTAATGAATCTCGAGCGTAATGTTACACATATTCATAGTGTGAATACCAAAAGATGTAAGGTTGATAATGATAGTCCCACATACTTGTGGCACTGCTGCCTTGGTCACATAGGTGTCAAACGCATGAAGAAGCTCCATGCAGATTGACTTTTGGAGTCTCTTGATTACGAATCATTTGACACGTGCGAACCATGCCTCATGGGTAAAATGACCAAGACTCCGTTCTCAGGAACAATGGAGCGAGCAACCAACTTATTGGAAATCATACATACTGATGTATGCGGTCCAATGAGTGTTGAGGCTCGCGGTGGCTATCATTATGTTCTCACCCTCACTGATGACTTGAGTAGATATGGGTATGTCTACTTAATGAAACACAAGTCTGAGACCTTTGAAAGGTTCAAGGAATTTCAGAGTGAGGTTGAGAATCAACGTGACAGGAAAATCAAGTTCTTGCGATCAGATCGTGGGGGAGAATATTTGAGTCACGAATTTGGCACACACTTAAGGAAATGTGGAATAGTTTCACAACTCACGCCGCCTGGAACACCTCAGCGTAATGGTGTGTCCGAACATCGTAATCGCACTCTATTGGACATGGTGCGATCTATGATGTCTCTTACTGATTTACCGCTGTCATTTTGGGGCTATGATTTAGAGACTGCCGCATTCACTTTAAATAGGGCTCCGTCGAAATCCGTTGAGACAACACCGTATGAATTATGGTTTGGGAAGAAACCTAAGCTGTCGTTTCTAAAAGTTTGGGGATGCGATGCTTATGTCAAGAAACTTCAACCTGAAAAGCTCGAACCCAAATCAAAAAAATGCGTCTTCATAGGATACCCTAAAGAAACTATTGGGTATACCTTCTACCTCAATTCCGAAGGCAAGATCTTTGTTGCCAAGAATGGATCCTTTCTGGATAAAGAGTTTCTCTCGAAGGAAGTAAGTGGGAGGAAAGTAGAACTTGATGAAGTATTGCCTCTTGAACCGGAGAGTGGCGCAGCTCAAGAAAATGTTCCTGAGGTGCCTGCACCGACTAGAGAGGAAGTTAATGATGATGATCATGAAACTTTAGATCAAGTCGCTACTGAACTTCGTAGGTCCACAAGGACACGTTCCGCACCAGAGTGGTACGGCAACCCTGTCCTGGAAATCATGTTGTTAGACAATGGTGAACCTTCGAACTATGAAGAAGCGATGGCGGGCCCAGATTCCGACAAATGGCTGGAAGCCATGAAATCCGAGATAGGATCCATGTATGAAAACGAAGTATGGACTTTGACTGACTTGCCCGATGATCGGCGAGCCATAGAAAATAAATGGATCTTTAAGAAGAAGATAGACGCGGATGGTAATGTGACCATCTATAAAGCTCGGCTTGTCGCTAAGGGTTATCGAAAAGTTCAAGGGGTTGACTACGATGAGACTTTCTCACCCGTAGCGAAGCTGAAGTCCGTCCGAATCATGTTGGCAATTGCCGCATTCTATGATTATGAGATATGGCAAATGGACGTCAAAACGACATTCCTTAATGGTTTCCTTAAGGAAGAATTGTATATGATGCAGCCGGAATGTTTTGTCGATCCTAAGAATGCTGACAAGGTGTGCAAGCTCCAACACTCGATCTATGGGCTGGTGCAAGCATCTCGGAGTTGGAACATTCGTTTTGATGAGATGATCAGAGCGTTTGGGTTTACGCAGACTTATGGAGAAGCCTGCGTTTACAAGAAAGTGAGTGGGAGCTCTGTAGCATTTCTCATATTATATGTGGATGACATACTGTTGATGGGAAATGATATAGAATTCTTGGAAAGCATAAAGGCCTACTTGAACAAGTGTTTTTCAATGAAGGATCTTGGAGAAGCTGCTTATATATTAGGCATCAAGATCTATAGAGATAGATCGAGACGCCTCATTGGTCTTTCATAGAGTACGTACCTTGACAAGATATTGAAGAAGTTCAATATGGATCAGTCAAAGAAGGGGTTCTTGCCTGTATTGCAAGGTACGAGATTGAGCACGGCTCAATGCCCGATCACGGCAGAAGATAGAGAAAAAGATGAGTGTCGTCCCCTATGCCTCGGCCATAGGGTCTATCATGTATGCTATGATGTGTACCAGACCTGATGTAAACCTTGCCGTAAGTTTGGTAGGAAGGTACCAACGTAATCCCGACATGGAACACTGGACAGCGGTCAAGAATATCCTGAAGTACCCGAAGAGGACTAAGGATATGTTTCTTGTTTATGGAGGTGACGAAGAGCTCGTCGTAAAGGGTTACGTCGATGCTGGCTTCGACACAGATCTGGATGACTCTAAGTCACAAACCGGATACGTGTATATTTTGAATGGTGGGGCAGTAAGCTGGTGCAGTTGCAAGCAAAGTGTTGTGGCGGGATCTACATGTGAAGCGGAGTACATGGCAGCCTCGGAGGCAGCGCAAGAAGCAATCTGGGTGAAGGAGTTCATTATCGACCTAGGAGTCATACCCAATGTGTCGGGCCCGATGACTCTCTTGTGTGACAACACTGGAGCTATTGCCCTTGCCAAGGAGCCCAGGTTTCACAGGAAGACCATGCATATCAAGCGTCGCTTCAACTCCATTCGTGAAAGTGTTCAAAATGAAGACATAGATATTTGTAAAGTACATACAGACCTGAATGTGGCAGATCCGTTGACTAAACCTCTCCCTAGAGCAAAACATGATCAACACCAGAACTGCATGGATGTTCGATTCATCACAATGTAACTAGGTTATTGACTCTAGTGCAAGTGGGAGACTGTTGGAAATATGCCCTAGAGGCAATAATAAAATGGTTATTATTATATTTCCTTGTTCATGATAATTGTCTATTATTCATGCTATAATTGTGTTATCCGGAAATCGTAATACATGTGTGAATACATAGACCACAACACGTCCCTAGTGAGCCTCTAGTTGGCTAGCTCGTTGATCAAAAGCTAGTCATGGTTTCCTGACTATGGACATTGGATGTCATTGATAACGGGATCACATCATTAGGAGAATGATGTGATGGACAAGACCCAATCCTAAGCATAGCTCAAAGATCGTGTAGTTCGTTTGCTATAGCTTTTCCGAATGTCAAGTATCATTTCCTTAGACCATGAGATTGTGCAACTCCCGGATACCGTAGGAGTGCTTTGGGTGTGACAAACGTCACAACATAACTGGGTGACTATAAAGGTACACTACGGGTATCTCCGAAAGTGTCTGTTGGGTTGGCACGAATCGAGACTGGGATTTCTCACTCCGTATGACGGAGAGGTATCTCTGGGCCCACTCGGTAATGCATCATCATAATGAGATCAATGTGACCAAGTGGTTGATCACGGGATCATGCATTACGGTATGAGTAAAGTGACTTGCCGGTAACGAGATTGAACGGGGTATTGGGACACCGACGATCGAGTCTCGGGCAAGTAACGTACCGATTGACAAAGGGAATTGTATACGGGATTGATTGAATCCTCGACATCGTGGTTCATCCGATGAGATCATCGAGGAGCATGTGGGAGCCAACATGGGTATCCAGATCCCGCTGTTGGTTATTGACCGGAGAGTCGTCTCGGTCATGTCTGCGTGTCTCCCGAACCCGTAGGGTCTACACACTTAAGGTTCGGTGACGCTAGGGTTGTTGAGATATTAGTATACGGTAACCCGAAAGTTTTTCGGAGTCTCGGATGAGATCCCGGACGTCACGAGGAGTTCCGGAATGGTCCGGAGGTGAAGATTTATATATAGGAAGTCAAGTTTCGGCCATCGGGAAAGTTTCGGTGATCGGTATTGTACCAGGACCACCGGAAGGGTCCCGGGGGTCCACCGGGTGGGGCCACCTATCCCGGAGGGCCCCATGGGATGAAGTGGGAGGGGAACCAGCCCCTAGTGGGCTGGTGCGCCCCCATGGGTCTCCCCCTGCGCCTAGGGTTGGAAACCCTAGGGGTGGGGGGCACCCCACTTGGCTTGGGGGGCACTCCACCCCCCTTGGCCACCGCCCCCTTGGAGATTGCATCTCCTAGGGCCGGTGCCCCCTAGGGGTCCTATATATAGTGGGGGGCGGGAGGGAGGGCAGCCGCACCCTAGCCCCTGGCGCCTCCCTCTCCCTCCCGTGACACTCCTCCCTCTCCTTGAGCTTGGCGAAGCCCTGTCGAGATCACCGTTGCTTCCACCACCACGCCGTCGTGCTGCTGGATCTCCATCAACCTCTCCTTCCCCCTTGCTGGATCAAGTTGGAGGAGACGTCTTCCAAACCGTACGTGTGTTGAACGCGGAGGTGCCGTCCGTTCGGCGCTAGGTCATCGGTGATTTGGATCACGGCGAGTACGACTCCATCAACCCCGTTCTCTTGAACGCTTCCGCTCGCGATCTACAAGGGTATGTAGATGCACTCTCCTCTCCCTCGTTGCTAGATGACTCCATAGATTGATCTTGGTGATGCGTAGAAAATTTTAAAATTCTGCTATGTTCCCCAACAGTTATATGGGATACGCATACAGAGTTAAAGCCGACCATACGATCTGCATGGGAGCCCAATGGTCACAATCTAACGGTGGAGGAGGTGTGCGGGAAGCTTGATGATCTAGTGTAGAACCTGGGTGAGTGGTTGAGGACGACCTTCGGCAGCATTGAGGCGAAAGCAGAAAACTAAAGAAAGAGCTTGAGCGGTTGCGGAGCCAACCACAAAGAACTGGTCCGTCGCATGTTGAAGTTAAGATAAATGACAGACTGATTGAATTATATATGAGGGAAGAGTTAATGTGGTGCCAGTGGTCACGCGTGCAATGGCTGTCAGAATGGGATCGGAACACACACTTTTTTCATATGAGGGCTTCGATGAGGAGGAGAAAGAACTTGATAAAAGCACTTCAGAAACCCAATGGCCAGTTAACCGAAGATCCCACTGAGATGCAGCAGCTTGCTCTTGAATTTTATAAGAACCTCTACACATCAGAGGGTGTACAAGGGTTGCAGGAAGTGCTCGAACACGTTCCTGTTAAAGTGACTGCAACAATGAATGCAAGCTTGTTGGCTCCATATGATGAAAAAGAGGTCAAAGCAGCACTCTTTCAAATGTTTCCAACTAAGGCTCCGGGTCCAGATGGATTTCCGGCGCACTTTTTTCAGTGACACTGGGATGTGTGTGGCGAGGCTGTCACTCGGGCGATGCTTGGAATTGTTAGGGGTGAGGAAAGTCCCGAGCGGCTCAATGATACTTTACTGGTTTTGATCCTGAAGGTAACAAACCCTGTCTTACTTTCATAGTTTCACCCTATAAGTTTGTGCAATGTCTTTTACAAGATTGCCTCTAAGGTGCTAGCGAATTGTCTAAAGGTTGTGCTTCCTGACATCATACCCGAACATCAGTCTGCGTTTGTGCCTAGTAGGCTAATCACGGACAATATAATTTCAGCCTATGAGTGCCTTCATTTTATGAAGAGGAATAGATCCAAATCTAATAGCTATTGTGCTCTAAAGTTAGACATGATGAAGGCTTATGACAAAGTGGAGTGGTCCTACCTTCGAGCTATTATGGAGAAACTTGGTTTTGCTCCACAATGGGTCAGAGTTATCATGAGTATGATTAGTTCAGTATCATTTTCAGTGATGTTCAATGGGGTTAAATCAGAGGTGTTTAAACCCACACGTGGTATTTGATAGGGAGATCCGATCTCACCGTATCTTTTCTTGTTGGCAGCAGAGGCCCTTTCATGCCTCCTAAAGTCTCAGAACGAGTCATCCCAGCTCAGCGGCATTAAGGTGGCACCATTGGCTGCGCCGGTGAACCACCTTTTATTCACGGATGACCGCCTGCTATTTTTCAGGGCAATAACGAAGCAGAATTGGTTTCAAACCTATTGGATACATATTGCATGGCATCGGGTCAGAGAATTTACAGGGATAAGTCATCCATCTTTTTCAGCAGAGGATGCCCAAAGATAGTATGAAATGTTGTGAAGGGTTTTCTGCAAGTCCCCAATGAACCACTTAATGACAAATATCTGGGAATGCCATCTGATGTGGGGCACTCCAAGAAAGGGACATTCAAATACTTGAGCGATCAAGTATGGAATAAGGTGAAGGGATGGATGAGCAAGTGTTTTTTGGCAGGAGGAAAGGAGGTGCTCATAAAATCTGTAGCCCAAGCTACCCCGGTATTTTCTATGTCTTGTTTCAAGTTGCCAAGAGGTCTATGTGATCACATAAAAACCATGATCAGAAAGTTTTGGTGGGGGTGCAAATAAGGTGAGCATAAACCAACTTGGGTTTCATGGGATGGCATGACGAGGCCAAAATACTTGGGAGGCCTAGGGTTCAGAGATCTTGAACTATTCAACCTGGCACTGCTTTCCAGGCAAGCACGGAGGGTTCTACAGGAACCGACAACTCTAAGTGCAAGAATTTTGAAGGCGTCTTATTTCCCAAACTCTACAATTCTTGAGGCGGAGCTGGGATCTTGCCCATCTCAAATATGGCGTGCAATCCTAGAGGGTCGGGACGTGCTGCAGCAGGGAATAATCCGAAGGATTGGGAATGGCCGATCAACTCGCATTTGGGAGGACAACTGGATCCCCAAGGAAACAGCATCAAAGCCGATTGCATCGCTAGTTGCGGCACCTCCCAGGAGAGTGTCCGAACTTCTGTCTCCAGCTACTGCTTCATGGAATGAACCCTTAATATGGTTAGTGTTCTTACCGTTTGATGCTAAAGCAATCCTAAAGATATCGGTGTGCACTCGAATCAACGAGGACTCCTGGGCTTGGAACCTGGACAAGAAGGGCAGGTTTACAGTTAGCTCAGCTTATAGGCTCCTGGTCACAACAAAATTACAACGGGAAGCCTGGCTAGAAGGAAGGGGTGGCTCATCGTCCAATTCCAAAGAAGAGGAAGCTTGGGCCCGTGTGTGGCAACTAAAAGTTTCATCAAAGATTCAAGTTTTTCTTTGGCGTCTCGCATGACACTCCATACCCACTACGGACGTTCTACGTAGACGGTATATGGCAACTCATAGTGCATGTCCGCTCTGTTGAGACCAAGATTCATGGAGACATGCACGATGTCAAGGTGTATCTGGGCCTTGTTGGATGAAACTCTTGTGTTGAAGATGACGGAAAATATGGAGCCATGTGCGAAGAACTGGCTATTTGGGCTTCATGCACTAGATCACACGAGTTTTACGAGGATGGTCGTCACACTCTGGGTTGTGTGGTATGCAAGGCGCAAGGCAATCTATGAATCTTTATTCCAAAATCCACACCAGACTATATCCTTTGTAGACTCTTATTTACAGGAGCTATAACAGATCTCCACTAGGACCAAGAGCGCAGGTACATGCAGTACTAGTTCAGCAGCGCCGATGGATCTCACCGCCAGCTGGCTTCATAAAGATCAATGTGGATGGTGCATTAGCAAGGAACAGGCGCATGGGAGTGGCTGCTGCAGTTTGTCGGGATTCAAGTTGCAATTTTCTTGGCTCGTTAGCGGTTGTGTTTGGGGGCATCCGGGACCCAATGATTCTGGAGACATATGCATGTCGGGAGGCTCTATCTTTGGCGGAAGATCTACACGAGCAGGATATCATGGTGGCCTCAGATTGCCAAGGGGTGGTGCAAGATATCAACAAAGGGACAGGAGGTCCCAATGCGGCTGTTACACATGGGCTAGTTTTTCTTCTTGCTCGTTCGTGTTGAAGCGAAGGAACTTTAACTTCGAGGCTCATAATCTCGCTAAATTTGCTTGTAACTTAGATATAGGTAGGCATGTTTGGTTGGGCACTCCTCATGACCCAAACCATGTACCTATGAACATTGTCTTGAATCAATAAAGTGAGCGAGATTTCTCAAAAAAAAGCCCAAAGAAAAAATAGTTGCTGGTGTGGGAGTTCGAACCGACGGACTCACCTCCCGTCACAAAGAGTGCGGCCACCTCAACCAGGTTTTGGTTGTGTTAAAAAAATAGGTTTATTGCTTAATTAAATAGTCACACCTTTCTTTTTTACAATAACATCCACCAATTTATATACCTCCGCGAGTTGCCTAGAAATCAGCAAGCAACAAACAACAGAAATGGATGAAGCATGGGTCTCAATAAAAGAGGAAGTAGGGAATTTATCCTGGAGGAAGGAAGAAGAAATTAACTCGACAAATTATGGAGGTGGGACTATCTTGGCATGTTATGTTTGGCACAATTTTCAGTCCCCTACTAATTGTTTTCAGAAGTAGGCCTTGCATTCTGTTTGATAGTCCAGGTATGCTAACGTCTGTTGTTACTCCAGGTTCATTAATAATGCTATTTCTTCCTATTCTACTTTTAACATTTTTAAATAAACTAACAATCTGAATTAATATTGTTCATCCACCAGATCGATTGAATCTGGATCATATATACATGGTTTTGTTCTCCGTGGAGAACAACAGGTATTGCAAAAAAAATCTCCCTTTTTGCCGGTTATTATATAGGTACAGACTAGCAAAAGTGCTTGTGCGTTGCAATGGGAGAAAAAAATTATAATCTTCAATGGCCATGACCATACTTTGCTGCATCAACAAGATACTTTATCACTCTTATTTTGGTGAAAGCGTGAACAATTTCTAAAACCATGAGCATTTTTTAAACTCGTGAACATATCTGAAATCATGAACATTTTTCAAATTTTCAAATCATGAACATTTTTACAGATTTTTAAACATTTTCCAAAATCATGAAAATTTTGAATTCATGAACATTTTATACTTCTGCAACGATTTTGAAAAAAAATCGTGAATTTTTTTAAAATATTTTCTTGAATAGGGGAACATTTCTAGAATTGACAACCATTTTTTTTGAAAATTGGTGGAACATTTTTTAAATTTCACAAACATTTTTTTGAACTAATGAACATTTTTAGAAATACATGATCATTTTTTGAATCCACGAACATTTTATGAAATAATAAACTATTTTGTAAGTCATTAACAGTTTTTAAAAAAATAGGATATGTTTTGAATTGGCAAAATTTCATGAACATTTTTTGAATTGGCAAAATTCTGTTCATTTCATTAGCATTTTTTAATAAACGAACTTTTTAGAAAATCATGAACATTTTTTGATTTCCCGACTATTTGTTTTCGAAATTTCAAACAATGTTTAAATAATCAAACATTTCTTTTTTACAAAATCGCGCACATGGGAATCCCAGCACCGGCTGGCCCATATAGTAATACAGTAGGAACCTTCTATACTGCACACTGTTGCGTTGGAAGAAGACGCAGCCTCCGTGTTTGAGCCGGCCCATGTAAGTGCGGCCTGGTTTTTAAATTTGTTTTTAATTTTTGTTTTCTTTTTCTATCATTCTTTTCTTCTACTTTAAATAATTTGGGATTTGAAAAAAGTTACGAGAATTAGAATTATTAGAATTTTGAAATAAAATATTTAATAATTCATATTTTTTGTGGATTTAGAAAATGTTCAATATTTATACAAAAGAAATTGTGTATTCAAAAATTGTTCGTAACTTTGAAAAAAAGGTTTGGGAAATCAAAAAAAATGTTCATTCAATCTGGAAAAATGTTCATTAAATGAATAAAATGTTCATCAAGAAATGTTCATCGATTCAACAAAAATTGTTAAATAAAATGTTCACAATTTTATTTCATTTTGCAAATTGTATGAAATGTTCACGAATTCAAAAAATGTTCTTGATTTTAGAAAACATTTGAAAATTTCAAAAAAATGTTCAAAAATTTGAAAGTGTCGGATTTCGGGTTCCGGCAAAACCCTTGAGGTTCAAACACTGGGGGCCGCACTAAGATCTCTTCCCCTCTCTAGCTCGCACTCCGTATGATTTCACGACCTAGCTCGATGAACCCAAAGAACATGAGACACAAGATTTATACTGGTTCGGGCCACCATTGTGGTGTAATACCCTACTCCAGTGTGGTGTGGTGGATTGCCTCTTGGGCTGAGGATGAACAGTTACAAGGGAAGAACAGCCTCCTGAGGAGAGGTGTTCTTGTGCTCGATGAGCTTGTGTGGTTGAGGATTCTCTCCTTCTGGATGAGCCTCTCGATCAGGATTCGACCCCCTATCTACGGTGGTGGCTAGTCCTATATATAGAGGCCCGGGTCCTCTTCCCAAATATTGAGCGGGAAGGGATCCCACAACGGCCAATTTGTAGGGAGATAACTAGTACAAGCTATCCTGACAAAAGTAGTCTTCGCCTGCCAAAGGCTCTGGTGGTGACGCTGTCTTGGGATCCACGGTGACCTCTGTCCTGCCGTCCTGCTGGTCTTGGTGTTGTTGCACCGATATGAAAACCATTGCCTGATGCTTCGGGACTCCTCGCCTGTGCTTGCCCCTTTAGCACCAAAGAGGAAACGAGGACACTGCGCGTGCTGGCGCCCGCCTGGCTCCAGTTGTCATGGCTTGCGTCACGCAAACCTCGTGAGGTGTCCCTTGCCTTGATATCTCCGCCCCTCACGAGCCAACCTGGTGAGGCCGCCCCTAAGGAGGTCTTGCATCGTCCGCCTCGCGAGGCTTGGCCCCTCACGAGGGTCTTGAGTATTTGCTGGTGAAGATGGGCCGTACAGGGCCGCTGGTGGAGCCACGCCGTGGGTCGCAGGCAGGCAAGTCTGGGGACCCCCATTCCCAGAACGCTGACAGTAGCCCCAGGCCCAAGGCGCTCTCAGGCTTGGCTTTGAGGCGAAGCCAAAGGGCAAGTGAGGAGCGCCGTGGGCCCCAACAGCTTGCGGCCACGGTTGGCGCGTGGAGACTGATTGGACGTGGGCGTCTCCGCTTCCCCATGCTGCCTCGGCAACTGCCCATCTAACAAAAGGCCAGTGCGGGCAACGCTTGCCTTCATTGCTTTCCTTCGCCTTGCTCCAGATCCCCTCTCTCGCTCCTCGCTTCCGAAATCTCCAGATCTGCCTTGATCCCCTTCCAAGCTTCCGACCAATGGCGCCCCAAAAGGTCAAGGCCACTTCGCCGCCCGCCTGGTACGAGCCGGCACTGGAAGCGCCCAACGTCTTGGAGAAGAACCTTGCCACCATACGCCTGCTAACGGCAAGGGAGAATAACAAGAAGGGGAAGACCGAGCTCCAGGCTGGCTCCGCCGTGCCGGAGGCTTCGAAGAGCTCCTTCTACCCCTTCTTCATGAGCAACGTCGTCACCGGCCTAGTTCCCCCTTCTCCATATCCATCCCAACTCCATTCTTCTCTTGTCAATCTTTGCCTTCTACTGCGAGGCGTATGTCGAGGTGATGCCTTCTATGGCACTGCTGCGTCATTTCTTCTTCCTCCGAATCAACGACGGCCACACCACGGGGTGCGCCAACTTTGTCGCAGCCGGCAAGGCCAACGCGATCTCGAAGGCTGGCAAGAAGGCTGATGGCTTCCGGAGAAAGTGGGTCATGATGGACGCTAGGTGCGTCCACCCACGGTTGAAGATGCTGACGGAGATGCCTTGGTCTGACGAGGGGTGGTCCTGCGTGAAGCTTACTAACGACCGGGCAAAGGCGGTGTTGAAGAAGATGACCATCGACTTGAGGCCGGGCAACGCGAAGGCGGCGAAGCTGACGGGGGCCATGCTCCTGAGGGAGTTCCCGACGCTGCGGGTGGCTCCTCTCCAGGCGCGCTCGCGCCCCTTGTGGACCCTCGGGACGAAGAGGACAAGCTCCGCCTGAGTCCGAAGGCTTTGTCTGAGGAGCAGTTGGCCATGGGTCTCCGCCTCTTGGTCGGGGACGACCAAGAGTATCCGTCGAGTGCCCACGCTCCCTTGTTCCTTCGGAAGGACGGGGCACTGATCATGGCAGCCATGCCCACCTTTGACGGGCACGGCCTGGTGCCGCCTGCGCCCTTTGAAGTCCCAGTGGTGACGACGACAGTGGACGTGTCTTCCGGCGATTCCCGCAGGGACGGGGAGGATGAGGAGGGCGAGGAGCGCAACTCGGAGGCGACCCCTGAGGGGATGGGGGAGACCTTCCCCTTGCGCAAGGCCGACATCCTCCGCACCCTGCCTGATGACGATAACGATGCCGGTGTTCTCCCGGAGAGAGAGGAGCCGCCCGTGGTTGCGACGAAGGGCAGGTCGGCGCTGCTCTCCCGGGACGACGCTCCTGCCTCACTGCCGCCTGGAGATGCTTCCGGTCCAGCTGCTGCCCCTGTTTCCGCTCCCGGAGCCGGTGTGCCCGCGCCTCGGGCTGCGAAGCTCTCCGCCGTCAAGCTTACGAAGCGGAGGGACTATGCTGTGATGGACCAGTAAGTGTTCACATCCTGCCTTGTTCTTGCTTCTGCTGCTCGTCCCTGACTCTTCTTCTTTGCTGTGCAACTAGGCCGATACCTGCGGCGAAGAGGAGAAGGGAGGACGAGGTGGTGCTGCTCGAGCCCAGGTCGCCTCCTGCGGCCGCACCCCTCTCCATGGGTAAGGGTGGCGACGGCGCTCGTGATTCTCCAGCTCGATCATCCTCGCGAGGCTGGGTGGAGCATCTTCGGGAGGAGTCAGCCCCCGTGGCTCCGCTGGCTCCAGAGGTGCCAGCGTCCGGCTCGGGCGCTGGGGTCCCCGAAGCTCAGGAGCCTCTGGCCTCCCATGCCATGGTAATGACGACGCCTCCTCTTCCTCCTGCCACATTGCTGTCCCTAGGTTCTTCCGTCTCTCCTGACGTCCTGGAGCAGGCTCTTTCTGCGATGGCCATGCTGCCAGAAGATCTTCAGGGCACCGACCATCGCCTGGTGGCCGGTCGTCTAGAGCTGGTCTCTGGCTGGCTGCACTCCGTCGCGTCCGTCCGGGCGACACTGAGCCAAACCGCTGCCGACTCCGAGAAGGACAGGGAGGCTGTCGCTCAGGCTGTGGCCGCCCGACAGGTGGCGCTAAAGGATGCCAAGGCCACCCAGGACCGTTGTCGGTCACTGGCGACCGAGCTGGAGACCATGCGAAGGGAGCGCGCGAAAGATGCCCGAGGTCGCAAGGCGGAGGAGGAGAAGATGTAATCCCAAGAGGACACAATCAAGGATTGCGACGCCGAACTGGAGCAGTTGGCGAAGGCGCAGGCCATAGAGCGCGGCCGGCTGGAGGAGTTGGAGCAGAAGCTAAGGGCGGAGGGGGCCGAGCTGGACGCCAAGGCAAAGGTTCTGGCTGAGGACTGTGCGGCCTTCAAGCTCCTTGAAGAGAGGGCTCGGACGACGCTGAAGTCACTCTATGAGAAGGGTTTGGATGAGCCGCTGGTTGCCGATGATGAGGGCCCCAACCAGCTGCTTCCTTTTCTGGTTGGTGCGCTGGAGGACGTCGTGAGCGGCATCAGCCCCATGGCGGAGGAAGAAGCCCGCGTTCTTTCCTCAGTCGCGATGACGCGTGTCTTCAGCCACCTCCATCTTCGCGATCCTGCCGCTCGCCTTGATGAGCTGCTGGAGCCTGTGAAGGACGAGCATTGCGAGGCCGCTGCTGCAGCTGTGCAGGGTCAGGTGGAGGCCCTGCTGAAGAGGTTCCACGCCCCGACCGGCGTTGCTACCGATCCTGCAACTCCGGCTGGTGGTGCAGGTGAAGACAACGCCGTTGGAGAAGAAGCATCCCTTGCAGGTGACGACGGTGTCCAGGGATGACGAGACAACTTGCTGGCGGCTCCTTTCCTGTTTTAGTTTATGCAATATGCACCATGCCTCGTGGAGGCGTTAAACTCGTGTTTGATTTCAGGGGAACAATATGTCTTGTAATATTTGCTTTGAAATTCTGCGATTTCCTTTCCATTTGCTTTACGTTCTACGTTAGCAGGGCCTGACCCCGCGCATACCTCAGCCGCCGTTGGGCCGTCCGGATCACCAGGACGGGCGAAGGAGTGAGGGGCTACGTGATCAGTTAGGCTCCTGAGTCGCGATGCTCAGGAGCCCCCCTTGACGCGCAAACAGCCTATAGGAAGGAGATATGGAAATAGGCCTAGTGTTCTACGTCGTCAGGGCCCGACCCCGCGCATACCCCGCCGTTGTACCATCCGGATCACCAGGACGGACCAAGGAGTGAGGGGCTACATGGTCAGTTAGGCTCCTGAGTCGCAATGCTCAGGAGTCCCCCTTGACGTTCAAACGACCTTCGTACCTTGGCTCCGCTTGGGAGGGCGCGTGACGACCAGGTCCGATGTACCTGGCAGGGTGGCGTACGCTTGGGCGTGACCCGAGCGTAGCCCCCGTGCCCAGCCCCCTCACGCGACTCTCCCGAGGGGAGGTGTTTCGATGGGGCCAGGCACTAAGCTCGGAGGCTCCCTGAGGTTGATATGGCCATGATGCCGCCCTCAGTTGTTTATCACCAGCGCGGAGCATGGTGCTTCCGCACTTGCATGGGCATAGCCGCTCCTCGACAGTGTCGACTGCCAGCGCGGAGTATGGTGCTTCCACTGGAACGTGGGAGGGGACTCCCTACTACGGGGAGCCCCGGGGCGTGTACATCCCCGCCCTGACTCGTGGCTTGCAGTAGGGCCAGACGAGGTGTGTCTGGGCACTCGTGAGCCAGCGCGGGACTCACAAGGCCCTACCTCAAGGCGGGTTGCGCCAGGTCTTGGTTCTTGATGGCTGTGGCGTTCCTGCGAGATGGTCAGACAGCCTGCGCCGAACGAATTTCCTGAGGTTCTCGCACGAAAAGGCCAAGCACCAACGACCCCAGGAGGTGACATGAATGGGGCCGGCCCGCCAGACAAAGCTCAGCTGTTGGATTTATCGACGCTGCAGGGACGGGCCTGAGCACAGACGCCGTGCCTAGCCTTCTTATGCGAAGGATCCTAAAGAAAGACGATCAGCGCACGGCTCCCATGGTGGGTGACAATTAAGCAGGTGATGACCATAGATAGATTATGCATGAAAAGCAACTGGCTCAGGTAAATGCGAGAACGATACATGCCGCTGGGTTGGACCTGAGCGGCCTGGGGATGATGCAGCCCGAGGGGCGGCCCAGCAAGGTGAACTGAAGATGCAAGCGGATACATGCCGCAGGGACAGATGATACGTCTCCAACGTATCTATAATATTTTATTGCTTCATGCTATATTATATTAATTTTGGATGATTAATGGGCTTTGTTATACACTTTTATATTATTTTTTGGACTAACCTATTAACCTAGAGCCCAATGCCAATTTCTGTTTTTTCCTTGTTTTAGAGTATCACAGAAAAGGAAAATCAAACGGAGTCCAATTGACCTGAAACTTCACGGAACTTATTTTTGGACCAGAAGAAGCCCATGGAGTATCGGAGATGGACCAGAAGAGTCCCGGGCGGTCCACGAGGGTGGGGGCGCGCCCACCCCCTGGGCGCGCCCCCCTGCCTCATGGACAGCCCAGAGATCCACTAACGTACTTCTTCCTCCTATATATACCCATATACCCTAAAAACTTCGGGGAGCAGAATAGTTCGGGAGTTCCGCCGCCAGAAGCCTCAGTAGCCACCGAAAACCAATCTAGACCCGTTCCGGCACCCTGCCGGAGGGGGGGGGGAATCCCTCTCTGGTGGCCATCTTCATCATCCCGGCACTCTCCATGACGAGGAGGAGTAGTCCACCCTCGGGGCTGAGGGTATGTACCAGTAGCTATGTGTTTGATCTCTCCCTCTCTCTCTCTCTCGTGTTCTTGAGGTGGTACGATCTTGATGTATCGCGAGCTTTGCTATTATAGTTGGATCTTATGATGTTTCTCCCCCTCTACTCTCTTGTAATGGATTGAGTTTTCCCTTGGAAGTTATCTTATCGGATTGAGTCTTTAAGGATTTGAGAACACTTGATGTACGTCTTGCACATGCTTATCTGTGGTGACAATGGGATATTATGTGATCCACTTGATGTATGTTTTGGTGATCAACTTGCGGGTTCCGCCCATGAACCTATGCATAGGGGTTGGCACACGTTTTCGTCTTGACTCTCTGGTAGAAACTTTGGGGCACTCTTTGAAGTACTTTGTGTTGGTTTGAATAGATGAATCTAAGATTGTGTGATGCATATCGTATAATCATACCCACAGATACTTGAGGTGACATTGGAGTATCTAGGTGACATTAGGGTTTTGGTTGATTTGTATCTTAAGGTGTTATTCTAGTACGAACTCTATGATAGATTGAACAGAAAGAATAGCTTCGTGTTATTTTACTACGGACTCTTGAATAGATCGATCAGAAAGGATAACTTTGAGGTGGTTTCGTACCCTACCATAATCTCTTCGTTTGTTCTTCGCTATTAGTGACTTTGGAGTGACTCTTTGTTGCATGTTGAGGGATAGTTATATGATCCAATTATGTTATTATTGTTGAGAGAACTTGCACTAGTGAAAGTATGAACCCTAGGCCTTGTTTCAACGCATTGCAATACCGTTTACGCTCACTTTTATCATTAGTTACCTTGCTGTTTTTATATTTTCAGATTACAGAAACCTACATCTACCATCCATATTGCACTTGTATCACCATCTCTTGGCCGAACTAGTGCACCTATACAATTTACCATTGTATTGGGTGTGTTGGGGACACAAGAGACTCTTTGTTATTTGGTTGCAGGGTTGCTTGAGAGAGACCATCTTCATCCTACGCCTCCCACGGATTGATAAACCTGAGGTCATCCACTTGAGGGAAATTTGGTACTGTCCTACAAACCTCTGCACTTGGAGGCCCAACAACGTCTACAAGAAGAAGGTTGTGTAGTAGACATCAAGCTCTTTTCTGGCGCCGTTGTCGGGGAGGTTAGTGCTTGGAGGTATATCTTTAGATCTTGCAATCGAATCTTTTTGTTTCTTGTTTTAGCACTAGTTTAGTTTATAAAAGAAGACTACAAAAAAATGGAATTGAGTTTGCCTCATACGCTTCATCTTATTAATATCTTTCGTGAGTATGATGGAAAGGAAAATTGTGCCAAAGTTTTAGAAGAAGAATGCATTAAAATGTTTGGCACTAAATCTTTGAATGATGATCATGATTGCAATGTTATTAGTATGAAATCTCTGAATATCCATAGTACTAATGATGATTGCACTAGTCATGATGAGAATGTCTCTTATAAGCATGTCGATTTTTGTGGAGTGCATAGAGTTTGCAAGTACACACCAATTAGGGAAGATAGATTTTGCAAGAGGCATAAGTACTTAGAAACTAAATGGTTGCAAGAAAGGCTAGATGTTTGTGCTGAAAATTTAAATTTTCTTAGCCGTACTTATGAACTTTGCAATGAATGTGGTCATTTAACCATCTGATGCAAATTGTTTCATGAACCGTTTCCAAAAATTGTGATGACTTTATTTCCCTTGCACATCATAATGAACTTAGTTTGCTTATGGGTTATGAAGAAATGAAACGTATAACTAACTACCTTCCAGTATTTGCCCGTGATAAACTTCTTGATTTTGATCTAGAGGAAATTTATATGTATTGTGCGGTGAATTGTATTGAAAATCCTTATATTGCCAATTACATAAAGAAAAGAAAACAAATAGAAGATGAAGAGAATACTAATGAAAGGGAAGAGACTTCCCAATATCCTCCTATTATTTCTTTTGATGAATCAGGTAACGAGGAGGAGCCTTCTATCCAACCAATCTCATTAATAAGGAGCTCAAAGAAGAGGGTTGAACCCACACATGATGTGAAGAAGAAAAAGAAAAGACGGAGAAGCAAAGGTACAAAGGTATCTCTCCCAAATAATGTTGCTCCTATTACTCATTGTGATGATGATAATTGCTATACTATTGGTGCTATCCATACTATTAATGATGAGAGTGATTATGCTTATGATATGAAAATGCCCAATCTTGGGGATGCTATGTTTGATGAGAATGACATGTTTGAGAATATATTTGCTGCAATTAATGTTTTTCCCAAGCTTGGGGAAGCTATGTTTAATGGAGATGATATTTTTAGTCCCCCAGGTTTTGATGAGCAAATTTATTATGGTGATAGCATGCCTCCTATTTATGATGACTATTGCGATGACACTTATGCCATAAAGAGTAGTGATGATTATATTTATAAAACTTGTCATGATTATGATTACCCCTTTTCTTAACATTACTCTTTTAATATGGAAACAATTTATAATATTCGAGTTTCTTATGATACTCCCACTATTCCGAATGAGAAGAATTTTGCTTATGTGGAGAGTAATAAAATTTCTATGCTTGTAGATCATGAAAAGAATGCTTTATGTGATAATTATATTGTTGAATTAATTCATGATGCTACTGAAAATTATTATGAGGTAGGAACAAATGCTTGTAGGAATTGCAATAATATCAAGTTTCCTCTCTATGCGCTTAAAATCTTGAAGTTATGCTTGTTTTCCTTTCCTATGCTAGTTGATTATTGTTCCCATAAGTTGTTTGCTCACAAAATCCCTATGCGTAGGAAGAGGGTTAGACTTAAATTTGCTAGTCATATTCTTCATGATGCCCTCTTTATGTTACAATTCTTATCTTTTATGTGAGCATCATTGAAATCATCATGCCTAGCTAGGGGCGTTAAACGATAGCGCTTGTTGGGAGGCAACCCAATTTTTATTTTGGTTCTTTACTTTTTGCTCCTGTTTAGTAATAAATAATTCATCTAGCCTCTGTTTAGATGTGGTTTTATGTTTTAATTAGTGTTTGTGCCAAGTAGAACCTTTGGGAAGACTTGGGTGAAGTCTTTGTGATCTTGCTGTAAAAAACAGAAACTTTAGTGCTCATGAGATTAGCTGCCATTTTTTACTGGAGAGTGCTATTAAGTTGATTCTTTTTGAAGAGGATTAATAGACAAATTCCTCAGGTCCATCAATTTATTTTAGAATTTTATGAGTTCCAGAAGTATACGTTTGATCCAGATTACTACAGACTGTTCTGTTTTTGACATATTCTGTTTTCTATGTGTTGTTTGCTTATTTTGATGAATCTATGAGTAGTATCGGAGGGTATGAACCATAGATAAGCTGGAATACAGTAGATATTACACAAATATGAATTTAGAATGAGTTCACAACAGTACCTAAGTGGTTATTTATTTTCTTATACTAACGGAGCTTACGAGTTTTCTGTTAAGTTTTGTGTTGTGAAGTTTTCAAGTTTTGGGTAAAGATTCGATGGAATATGGAATAAGGAGTGGCAAGAGCCTAAGCTTGGGGATTCCCAAGGCACCCCAAGGTAATATTCAAGGACAACCAAAATCCTAATCTTGGGGATGCCCCGGAAGGCATCCCCTCTTTCGTCTTCGTTCATCGGTAACTTTACTTGGAGCTATATTTTTATTTACCACATGATATGTGTTTTGCTTGGAGCATCATTTTATTTTATTTAGTTTTGCTTGCTGTTTGAATAAAATACCAAGATCTGAAATTCTTAAATGTTAGAGAGTCTTCACATAGTTACATAATTATACAACTACTCATTGATCTCCACTCATATCTTTTGGAGTAGTTTGTTGTTTGCTCTGGTGCTTCACTTATATCTTTTAGAGCACGGCGGTAGTTTTATTTTGAAGAAATAGATGAACTCTCATGCTTCACTTATATTATTTTTAGAGTCTTAAACAGCATGGTAATTTTCTTAAATTGGGAAATTAATCCTAATATGTTAGGTATTCAAGACTAATAAAAACTTTCTTATGAGTGTGCTGAATACTAAGAGAAGTTTGATGATTGATGATTGTTTTGAGATATGGAGGTAGTGATATTAAAGTTGTGCTAGTTGAGTAGTTGTGAAATTGAGAAATACTTGTGTTGAAGTTTGCAAGTCCCGTAGCATGCACATATGGTAAACGTTATGTGACAAATTTGAAACATGAGGTGTTCTTTGATTGTCTTCCTTATGAGTGGCGGTCGGGGACGAGCGATGGTCTTTTCCTACCAATCTATCCCCCTAGGAGCATGCGTGTAGTGCTTGGTTTTTGATGACTTGTAGATTTTTGCAATAAGTATATGAGTTCTTTATGACTAATATTGAGTCCATGGATTATACGCACTCTTACCCTTCCATCATTGCTAGCCTCTTCGGTACCGTGCATTGCCCTTTCTCACATTGAGAGTTGGTGCAAACTTCGCCGGTGCATCCAAACCCCGTGATATGATACGCTCTTTCACACATAAACCTCCTTATATCTTCCTCAAAACAGCCACCATATCTACCTATTATGGCATTTCCGTAGCCATTCCGAGATATATTGCCATGCAACTTTCCACCGTTCCATTTATCATGACACATTCATCATTGTCATATTGCTTAGCATGATCATGTAGTTGACATAGTATTTGTGGCAAAGCCACCGTTCATAATTCTTTCATACATGTCACTCTTGGTTTGTTGCATATCCCGGTACACCGCCGGAGGCATTCATATAGAGTCATCTTTTGTTCTAGCATCAAGTTGTAATAATTGAGTTGTAAATAAATAGAAGTGTGATGATCATCATTCATAGAGTATTGTACAAAAAAATAAAAAAAAGAAGAAAGGCCAAATAAAGAAAAGGAAGGCCCAAAAAAAGAGAAAATAAAAAGGGACAATGCTACTATCATTATTTTTCCACACTTGTGCTTCAAAGTAGCACCATGATTTTCATGATAGAGAGTCTCTTGTTTTGTCACTTTCACATACTAGTGGGAATTTTTCATTATAGAACTTGGCTTGTATATTCCAACAAGGGGATTCCTCAAATGCCCTAGGTCTTTGTGAGCAAGCAAGTTGGATGCACACCCACTTAGTTTCTTTTGTTGAGCTTTCATGCATTTATATCTCTAGTGCATCCGTTGCATGGCAATCCCTACTCCTTACATTAACATCAATCGATGGGCATCTCCATAGCTCGTTGATTAGCCGCGTTGATGTGAGACTTTCTCCTTTTTTGTCTTCTCCACATAACCCCCATCATTATATTCTATTCCACCCATAGTGCTATATCCATGGCTTGCCCTCATGTATTGCGTGAAGGTTGAAAAAGTTTGAGATTACTAAAGTATGAAACAATTGCTTGGCTTGTCATCGGGGTTGTGCATGATGAGAGCATTCTTATGTGACGAAAATGGAGCATGACTAAACTATATGATTTTGTAGGGATGAACTTTCTTTAGCCATGTTATTTTGAGAAGACATAATTGCTTAGTTAGTATTCTTGAAGCATTATTGCTTTTATGTCAATATTGAACTTTTATCTTGAATCTTTCGTATCTGAATATTCATACCACAATTAAGAGGGTTACATTAAAAAAAATTATACCAAGTAGCATTCCGCATCAAAAATTCTGTTTTTATCATTTACCTACTCGAGGACGAGCAGGAATTAAGCTTGGGGATGCTTGATACGTCTCCAACATATCTATAATTTTTGATTGCTTCATGCTATATTATATTCTGTTTTGGATGATTAATGGGCTTTGTTATACACTTTTATATTATTTTTGGGACTAACATATTAACCTAGAGCCTAGTGCCAGTTTTTGTTTTTTCCTTGTTTTACAGTATCGCAGAAAAGGAAAATCAAACGGAGTCCAATTGACCTGAAACTTCACAAAACTTATTTTTGGACCAGAAAAAGCCCACGAAGTATCGGAGATGGACCAGAGTCTCAGGCGTCCCACGAGGGTGGGGCACACCCACCCCACTGGGCGCGCCCCCTGCCTCGTGGACAGCCCGGAGATCCACCTATGTACTTCTTCCTCCTATATATACCCATATACCCTAAAAATTTCCGGGAGCAGAATAGATCAGGAGTTTCGCCGCCAGAAGCCTATGTAGCCACCGAAAACCAATCTAGACCCGTTCCGGCACCCTGCCGGAGGGGGGAATCCCTCTCTGGTGGCCATCTTCATCATCCCGGCGCTCTCCATGACGAGGAGGGAGTAGTCCACCCTCGGGGCTGAGGATATGTACCAATAGCTATGTGTTTGATCTCTCTCTCTCTCTCTCTCGTGTTCTTGAGGTGGTACGGTTGTCGGGTGGTAGGTGCGACATATGCCAACGGGTGGCTTATCATTGTGGGAGCCAGTAAGACGTCGCCGGTGCCTGGAAACGGGATGAGGCGAAGACATGCACGCCGGCGAATCTTACCCAGCTTCGGGGCTCTCCGTGGAGATAACACCCCTACTGCTGCTCTGCGGGGTCTCCGCATGGTCACTAGATGAACAAGTAGCTACACGGTGCTCCTTGAGCTGTTTGGCGAGAGGAGGAAGAAGGGAACGGCTTGCTCTCTTCTCCTCCCTATGTGGTGTCTGAGACTAGGGGGGATTGATCTCCCTTTGCATGGATGCCCCGGGGGGTTTATATAGGCCTACCTCCCGGGGGTACAATGGTAATCCGGCTGGGTGCGGGGCCCAGCCGTCTGTGTCTATGCTCTCCGGCTTCTGCGCCGGCTGCTGGGGCCTGCCGGCTAGTGGGTCCCGCCGGCTGTCGGCTCCTTGGTCGACAGGCAGGCCCCACTGTCAGGGCCTTGTCGGCGGCTGGTTACTGTTGCTCAATCTTGGTGGCAAGGGCTTCGCCGAAGTGGGCGTGGCTACAGTGCCGCTGCCTGGTGGGCGATCACTGTAGCCCCACCGCGTCTTGTCTCCTTAATGGGGCGTCTTCTTCGAGGGAGGTGGCAAGCCGGCTGTGGGGAGCCGGCTCTATCTTGGGCCGACTGGGGGAGGTCTGGCCGCCTTCGGGTGTCTCTCTGCCCGAAGGGGCCTAGCGCCCATGGGCCGTACTGGTATCCCGTCGTGGATGACATCAGGGTCAACGTGGCAACAGTGCTGCGCCGGACGGGTCATGGCCACCCATACGGCGCACTATGCCAGGCGTGCTCCGGGATTCGGGGGTGGCAGGCTTCACTGTAGCCACGCCCCGTCACATCGCCGTTTATGTGGATGCAAACTTCGAGGGTACGATCTTGACCGCTTTATGGGAGCCGGCTTCTTGGAGTCGTCCTTTTCGCGGCCGGCTTCTTGGAGCCGGCCCTCCCGCGGCTTCTCTTCATGAGGGCTGAAGTCGGGCCGCCTTCCGATAGCCGGCCTGGAGACAGCCGACAAGGGGAAGGCGGCCCTGTGTCTTGGATTCTTGAGGGCCGAATCGGCTCGTAATTTTTTCAGAAGGGCCAGGGGGAGCTGGCTAGGCTACCCATGGTTATTTACTCCGATAGTAGTCCCCGAAGCTGATCGAGCTTCGAGGCTGACAAAGGGACGAGAAGCTAGGTCAGCTTCCTATCCTGAGGGGCCGGCTTTGCTTGTGCACGACATCCTCGGAAAAGCTCCGTTTCTCGTAGGCGGGAACGCGGGCCACGTGGCGAGGAAATCTTGCCAACGCACGCGCGCGACGGGACGCTGCCGCAGGCCCGGGCCCGCCACTCGCAGGCCTCGGTCCGAGCGCGGATCTTCTACGGCCCACATGGACCGCTCGCCTTCCCGCGACGGTTTTATTCTTCCATCAAGGCACAATAATCGCGGGACGTGGGGGAGTGGGCGCAGTTGATCCCCACGTTCCCCATTGCCGCGCCTCCTCGGCTCCGTCGCGCGGTCTATAAATAGGAGGAGGAGGGGGAGCGGCAGAGGCTCGCGCGCTCTCCCTCACTCCGCCCCTTCTCGCCCTCCTTCTTCTTCTCTTCGCCGCAGCAACTCTTTGCCGCGCCGTTCCGCCGTCGCTTCGTCTTGCTCCCCACTGCAGCAATCCTTTGCCGTGCCATTTCGCCGTCACTTCGTCTTGCTCTCCGCCGCATCGCTCCCATGGCGCTGTCGAGCTCGTGGGATGGCTCCAACGTCCACGAGGACCACGTCGAGTTCCTCCGCCGGACGCGGCGTCTGCCCGGCGAGAACCTTGTGCGGGTTTGTCAAGCACCGGCGAGGGAGATTTTGCCGGCACCGGAGGAGGGCGAGCGGCTGATCTTCCGCTCGCACTGCCTGCGCGGCTTCGGCCTCCCGGCGAGCGGATTCCTTCGAGCCTTCCTCGAGTTCTACCACCTCCAGCCGCATCACCTCACGCCCAACGCGGTGATGCTGCTGTCGGCCTTTCTCACCCTGTGCGAGGGCTTTCTTGGAGTTCTCCCCACGCTCGAGCTCTGGGGGGAGTTCTTCCAAAGCAAGCTCGGCACTGTCGTCGCGGGCGTGCCCGCCCCCCCTGCGGAGCCTTCATTGCCATGAGGCGGGCGAGCGAGAACAATCCGTTCCCGTCCATTCCGCTGATCCAGTCGATGAAGCTTTGGCAGAAGTCTTATTTCTACGTGAAGAACGTCGCCCAGCAAGGCGACTATGTCAACCTGCCGGATTACGTAGCCGGCCCGCCGGCTGGGAGGCAACCTTCGTGGAGCTACCGGGCCAGGTCGCTGTCTCAGGCCGGGAACGCAGCCGTCTCCCGGCTTCGGGTGATGATCCAGTCGGAGGGCCTGACCGGAGCCGACTTGGTGGCCGCCTTCGTGGAGCGCCGGGTTCTTCCACTCCAAGGACGGCCTCACATGATCTGCCAAATGAGCGGCTGCTTCGACCCGTGCCGGCTGAGCACCAGGGAGATGCCTCACGCATAGGTGTCTTACATGGTGAATTATATCTCCAACCGCAAGCTCATCGAGGATTGGCGATACGGCAAGGAGCCGTATTCCCGCGCCAACCCTCCGCCTGCCGTAAGTTCTTTCTTCTTTTTTGTAGCCGGCCTCATGATAGCCGACTCTTGATCAATTGGTTTGCTGTTTGCAGAACCCTCTTCTCCCGCCGACAGCCGGGGCCGCAGGGGTAGAGCGCCAGCTCCTCCCTGACCGCACGGTGGACGACGCCGACGATCCGGACCTGGGAGCGGCCGCCATGGAAGACGCCATCGTGGGGGAAGGCGACGAGGCCGGAGGCGCGGGACTCGGGGCCAGCTTCGAGGACTGGCCGGATGACGACGAGGTCGAAGTCGCCCCGCACCGCCAGCCGGCGCCCGATCATCAAGGCGTGGGCTCGTCTGCCGTGTCGGCTGCCCGTGGCGGCGCACAGAAGCGCCGGGCCGCGTCGACCTTCTTCGGCAGCCGGCCGAAAAAATCCAAGGCCTCCACGGCGGCGACCAAGCGGGATGAGGCGGCCGTGAAGGCAGCCCGCTTCCGCAAGGCGGTGAAGCAGCCGCATGTGATCTCTGCGTAAGTCGTTGAATGTCTTGCATATATATTTTTTGTCTTCTTTGTTCAAAACTCTTCTAAACCTTTCTTTTCTTGCCGGACAGGGCGCCGCTTTCTCTCGAGCGAGGTCCTGGCGGCTCCGTAGTCGGGCCGACTGGAGGGTCCTCAAGCTCCCGCCGCGTGGATCCCCGCGCCGTCCTTAAGGAGGCCACAGAGCGGAATGCGCGGGAGGAGCGGGAGGCGGCGGAGCGAAGGACCGCCCAGGCGAAGAAGGAGCAGGCCGACGCGGCGGCCAAGGCCCGGGCGAAGGCGGCAGCCGCGGAGACGGAGGCGGAGGCCTCGCGCAACCGGCCTCCGCTGCTCGTTGTTCCCCTCCGCGCCGTGGCCCCCGACGTTCCCGTGCCCCCGTCGGAGGAGGTCGACCAAGGCTCGCCGGTGATGGAGAGGCGGGAGGACCCCGTGATCTTCGTGGAGGGGGCGTCGCAACCGGCGTCGACTGGAGCGGGCCATAGCGGCCAATCAGCTGCGGCGCCAGAGCAACCGTCCAGGGGCGAGCCGGCGGCAGGGGCCGGCCTCGAGGTGCAGCCGGCATTGCGCCGGCGCGTAGGAGGTGGCGCCTCCGCGCCGGAACCGCATCGAGCAGCGGGCGCCAGCCAGACGGCGGAGGCCCTGGAGACGGCCAGTGTCAGCACGTCCGAGTGGACTCCCAGCGGGGGGACGGGCGAGCTGAACGCGGCGGCCCAGGAGGTCCGGAACCAGCTTCAAGCTCAGGCCGCCTCGCTGCAGCGATACACTCAAGAGTTTCTCTCGACGCGGGCCGTCATCCGGGTGAGTCTTCTATCCTTGGTTATTTTTCTCTTTCAATTTCTTCCGTGGGGGCGCGTCAGCGCACCCACTGGGTGTAGTCCCTGAGTTCCAAGCTGGCTGCTGCGCAGGCGGCTTGGAACTTACTAGGTTCTGACAACTTAACTTATCCTTGCCTCCTGTATAATCTTCCAGGAGTATCATAACCTTCACGCAGCCGCCTTCAACTCCCAGGCTCAGGAGCTGGGCCAAAGAACTGAGGACCTGACCAGCAGCCGGAGTGCATGTTTGTCTCGTTCATCTCCTGTGGGGGCGCGTCAGTGCACCCACTAAGTGTAGTCCCCGAGATTCGGGCCGACTGCTGAGCAGCCGGGTCGGATCTTCCTTGACGACTTCCCCTTATTAATTTTTCCTTTGTCTTCATGCTTGCAGGAGCCAATGCCGACTTAAGGGAGCAGCTCAGCGGGGCCCAGGCCGCCCTTCATGCCAAGGAAGCCGAGTACAGCGCCTTGATCCTGGAGCGTGACCACCTAGTCAAGGAGTTGGCCGACTAGGAGGAGAGCCACAAGGCGGCCCTGAAGAAGGCGCAGGACAACGAGGACGCCCTGAAGGCCGAGTTCAAGACCGAAGCGGCGGGCTGGGCTGAAGCGAAGCAGGCGCTGAGCGAGGGCTTCAACCGTATCGAGGATCTGATCGACGGTATGCCGCCTTCTCACTCCCTGCTTGCCCTTTGATCCCCGATTTGTGTTCTGACTTGTGCTGCTTTTTGTTCTCTGTGCGGACTACTTTCCCGGCTACTCCGTCTTCGCCACCCAATCCATCGAGGCCCATCGCGAGGTACGCCTGCAGGCGGGGGCTGAAATCGCGCCGGACGCGAACCGGACGCCTGAGGAGCAGCTCATGGCGGTCCAAGCCTGGCTGCAGCCGGCTCACCGTATGCTCCGCCGCCTCCAGCGTGCCGGGGCACAGGTGTTGGCCGCCCTCTGGCCAAGCGAGACGATTCCCCGCACCCCGAGTCGGACTGCCGACTGGCTGGAGGTGGCGGTTGGCCGCTTCGAGGCCTGGAAGGCATCGGCGGCCCGACTTGGAGCTGGGCGGGCGCTGGAGTTCGTCCGAGCCTGGTATCCGGGGTTGAACCTGGACCAGCTGCGCACCTGGCGGCTGGAGGCCGATGAAGAGTTGGAGGAGGTGCGGCCGGCTATCGCCTAGCGCGCTTCGACGATCGCCGAGTGTACTGACATCAGCGTCTTCGCTCCTGAGATCAATGACGATGGTTGTTGCCCAGCCGGAGGAGTGGTTCGGGCTGGACCCGGCAGCGGGTGAAGACTCGGCAGAGGAGATCGCCTCCAGTGATGAAGGCGAAGACGACGAAGGAGAGGACGGCGAAGATGTTGAGCCGGTCGGTGAAGCGGCCAGCCAGCCTCAGCCTGATCGTGCCTCCAGCAAGGAGGCGCGTGCTAGCGCGCCCTCTGCGGGAGGCGGTGATCATGCCGAGGTTCGCCAGCCGGCCACTCCTCCAGCCGGCACTGCCATCTCCACCGACCTGCCTGACTCGCCAGTCGCTCCCTTGGCTTAGTCTGCCGTCCTTGTTTTTTCCTGTTTGTTGCCTTTTGAACAACTTTATTAAATTTGTGCAGTTCGACCCACTGGGGATGTATTCGAACTATATTGAATGCTGGCCTTTTGAAGGTCTTTTATGTAAATATTATTGCGTGTTTGGCTTCCATTTACGTATGCTTTTTATCCTTAGGTTGTTTCCTTTGCCGCCTTCCCCTTCTAGGAAGGCAAGTACTCGAGCTTTCTTAGATTGGAGCGAGGTGAATGGAAGCCGGCCGGCCGGCTACTCTGGTAGCTGGTCGGCGGTGGGAGAAAAACCGGCTTTTGTTATATTAGTCCGTTAGTCCCTAGCCGTTTTTCATGTGGGCACCCGTTCCTGCCCTTAACTCTTGCCAGCCAGACAGCCGGTTCTTCGAACTGCGACTTTTGGCAAGAGAAGGCTTGGGAGCCGGCACACTACTTGTCTGACTATGGGTAGGACTTCTAATATAACTCCAGGCGGCTAGTCCCCGGGCCGACTAGTCGAACCCGGTGCCGGACGAAAAAGTGAATGCAATGACAAGGCCATAAGCATGATACTTTTCATTCATAGAAAGAAGATGGCAGTCCCCGAGCTCTCCTCGGGGGGCCTATTATCTCGTACTTAGTACAAAAGTTAGCGTGATACATACTGCATTTCAGCTGTAAAACCTTCGGAGGAGGTTGGCGTTCCATGGTCGTTCCGACTCCTTGCTGGAGTCGTCTCTCTTTCGTGCCTTCGGCTTCTGCGCGTCGATCAGGTAGTAGGAGTCATTGCCTAAGGCTCTGCTGATGACGAAGGGGCCCTCCCAAGGGGCCGAGAGCTTGTGTTGGCCGGCTGTTTGCTGGATCAGCCGGAGCACAAGATCGCCCTCTTGGAAGGATCTTGGCTTGACCTTCCGGCTGTGGTAGCGGCGCAGGCCCTGCTGATAGATGGCGGACCAGCTGAGGGCTAACAGCCGGCCTTCTTCTAGCAGGTCGACGCCGTCTTCTCGTGCTTCCTTGGCCTCGGCTTCCGTGTACATGGTTACCCGAGGCGAGTCGAACTCGGTGTCAGTTGGGATGACCGCCTCGGCACCATATACGGGGAAGAAAGGAGTGAAGCCGGTTGACTTGTTTGGTATAGTGCGCAGACTCCAGAGGACAGCCGACAGCTCATCGAGCCAACAGCCGGCTAAACGCTCCAGTGGTACGATCAGTCGGGGCTTGATGCCGGAAAGGATGAGGCCATTGGATCGCTCGACCTGGCCGTTTGACTGCAGGTGGGCGACGGACGCTAGGTCCAACCGGATGCCTTGCGTCGCACAGAAATGTGCCAAGGCTCCCTTGGCGAAATTCGTGCCATTGTCAGTGATGATGCTGTGCGGCATGCTGTACCGAGTTGTTATATCTGTGATAAATGTCACGGCAGTCGGCCCATTCAGCTTCTTGATCAGCTTTGCCTCAATCCATTTGGTGAATTTGTCCACGGCGACAAGCAGATGTGTCATGCCGCCGCGCGCCGTCTTGAATGGGCCCACCATGTCCAGTCCCCAAACGGCGAAGGGCCAAGTGAGGGGAATGGTCTTGAGTGCTGAAGTCGGCATGTGTTGCTTGGCGCTGAAGAGTTGGCACCCTTTGCAATGTTTAACTAACTCCTTGGCATCATCCAAAGCAGTCGGCCAAAAGAAACCATGGCGGAAGGCTTTGGCGACGAGTGATCTTGAGGCCGCATGGTGGCCGCATTCTCCTTGGTGGATGTCTCTGAGGATTGCAATGCCCTTCTCTTGCTCAATGCATCGCTGGAGGACTCCAGTGACACTGCGCTTGACGAGTTCTCTGTTGACGATTGTGTATGCTCCGGCTCGGCGTTGGACTTGTCTTGCCTCTACTTCGCCAGCCGGCAGATCTTGGTTTATTAGGAAGTTGAGGATGGATTGAGCCCATGACGGAGCTGCGACTTCTTCTATTGCCAAAACAGCTACTGCGACCAGGGCGGGCGGGCGGGCTGGGTGGTGAAATGTTGGAGTCGGCCGCCGCCTGTTGTGTTGGTGTAGTCTCCGGGCCGACTACCGCAGTCCCTGAGTCGGGTGAGGCAGTCCCCGGGTCGGGCGTAACTACGGAAGTCCCCGAGCCGCCTGCTGATACCCCCTGGCCGACTATCGAAGTCCCCAAGTCACCTGCTTGGTTCTTTGAGCCGGCTGCATCGGGGTCAGGCGGCACGAAGATGGAATCGGACTCTAGAGACGGCTTGATAGACGGCTTGAGGAGGCGTTGTAGAGAGACACCGGTTGGTATTGCTTGCCGAGTGGAGCCTATTCGAGCCAGGGCATCAGCTGGCTCGTTGTCGGCTCGTGGTACATGGAGGAACTCGCATCCTTCAAAATACCCACTGATCTACTGAACAAGGAAGTGGTAGCTTGCCATATTTGCGTCCTTGGCATCCCAGTTGCCGGATGATTGCTGGACCACCAAGTCCGAGTCGCCATAACATAGGATCCGGCGAATGCCGAGTTCTTTGGCAAGCCGGAGCCCGTGTATGAGCGCCTCGTACTCGGCCACGTTGTTGGAGGCGGCAAAGTGAATTTGCAGTGTGTATCTGAGCTTGTCGCCTTTGGGAGAGGTGAGGATGACGCCGGCTCCCAAGCCGGTGCGCATCTTGGACCCATCGAAGTGCATGCGCCAATGAGTGGAGTCGGGAGCCGGCGGTAGGTACTGGGTCTCGGCCCAGTCGACGAGGAAGTCGGCCAATGCTTGGGACTTGATGGCGGTGCGAGGCTGGTAGAAGATCGTATAGGGGGCCAGCTCGATGGCCCATTTCGCCACCCGGCCGGATGCATCCCGACTGCCTATGATCTCGGCCAGTGGGGCGGTGCATACAACCGTGATGGGATGCTCTTGGAAGTAGGGCTTCAGCTTCTTGGCAGCGAAGTACACGCCGTAGCACATCTTCTGGTAGTGCGGGTAGTTCTGCTTCGAGGTAGACAGCACCTCGCTCAAATAGTACACCGGCCTCTGGACCGGCTGGGCTCGGCCTTCTTCTGGGCATTGGACTACGATGACGGTGCTAACCACCCGGCTGGTTGCGGCAATGTAGAGGAGCATGGGCTCTTTCTCAGTCGGCGCTGCCAGGACAGGCGGCGTGGCCAGCATCTTCTTCATCTCGTGAAAAGCTTGATCGGCTTGGTCATTCCACTCGAAGTGGTTGGTATTCTTCATGAGGCGGTAGAGGGGAAGAGCTTTCTCTCCGAGCCGGCTGATGAAGCGGTTCAGGGAGGCCAAGCATCCGGTAAACTTCTGGACGTCTCGAAGTTTGGTGGGAATCGCCATTCTCTCAATGGCCTTGATCTTTACTGGGTTGCATTCGATGCCGCGTTCGTAGACCAGGAAGCCTAGGAGCTGGCCGGCTGCCACTTCGAACACGCATTTCTCGGGGTTAAGCTTGATTTGGAACCGGCGTAGGTTCTCAAATGTTTCCTTGAGGTCTTCCAGCAAGGTGCTGTGCTTCTCCGTCTTCACCACAATGTCATCTACGTAGACGTGGGCAATTCTGCCGAGTTGCTTGAGGAGGCACTTCTGCATGCAACGCTGAAAAGTGGCACCGGCATTTCTCAAGCCGAATGTCATAGTCAGGTAGCAGAAGGCTCCGAATGGCGTGATGAAGGCGGTCTTCAGGCGGTCTGCCGGATCTAACTTTATGTGGTGATACCCTGAGTAAGCATCCAAGAAACTCAACGGCTCGCATCCGGCCGTGGAGTCTATCACTTGGTCAATCCTTGGCAGGGCAAAGGGATCTTTGGGGCAGGCCTTGTTGAGGCTCGTATAGTCTATACACATGCGCCACTTTTTGTTCTTCTTTAGCAAGTGGACCGGGTAGGCGAGCCACTCTGGAAAGAAAACTTCCATAATGAAGCCGTCTGCCAGAAGTCGGGCTATCTCCTCTCCCACAATCCTGCGTTTCTCCTCCGACAGTCGGCGGAGGGGTTGTTTGACTGGCTTTGCGTCTTCTCGGACATGTAGTTTGTGCTCGGCGAATTCCTTCGGAACGCCCGGCATGTCCTTGGGGGACCATGCAAAGATGTCCTGATTCTCACGGAGGAAATTGGCGAGCTCGCCTTCCTATTTGCTATTCAGGTTTGCCCTGATGACGGCAAACCTCTCTGGGTGCTCGGGGTCAAGAGGTATCTTCTTCGTCTCCTTGGCCGGCTGGAAAGATCCTTGAGCATCATGATCCTTGGGATCGGGGGACAAGGCCGACTGCTTGCCGGCCATGGCCACGACTCGGTCCAACATCTTCTTTTCTTCGGCAATCACAAGGGACTCGGCCAGCCGACTGCTGGCTGCTGCGCACTCAGAGGACTTCTTGTAATCGCCGGCTATGGTGATGACGCCTTTGGTGCTCGGTATGTTCATCTTGAGGTATGCATAGTGGGGAACTGCCATGAACTTGGCCAAGGCAGGTCGGCCAAGCAATGCATGGTAAGGGCTCTCCAGGTCCACCACTTCAAACCAGATCGCTTCCCGGCGGAAATGCTCTTTGTCCCCAAAAAGTACATCAATCTTGATCTTACCAATGGGGACGCAGGACAGGCCGGGTACGATGCCATGAAACACAGTCCGAGTAGGCATGAGTTGCTTCGTCTTGACATTCAGCTTCTCCATGGTATCACGGTATAGGATGTTGATGCTGCTCCCGCCGTCTATCAGCACGCGGGAGAATCGGGCAGCGCGTCTATCCGTTGCAAGGGTGGCATCCAAAACCAACGCATAAGAGCCGGGAGACGGCATCACCTCTGGGTGGTCAGTCCGGCTCCAGCTGATAGGTTTTTCTGACCAGTGCATGTGCTCGGCGGGGTTGGCAGCAACCATGCGGACTTCTTGGTGCTCTCGGTGTTTGCCGCGCCGGTCTTCGGGCTGACTTGTAAAGATGATATAGGCGGGATGCTCGTCGGGGAACTCATCGTGCACGGCTCCGACTGCGGGCCGAGCGGCCAGCGGCTGCGGAGCCGGAGGCGGCGGACCGGCAGGCGGAGGCGGTGCGAGCCCTTCGCCTTTAGAGATTCGGGTGAGCCAGTGGCACTTCCGGGTCGTGTGGTTGGACGGCTTTGCGCCGCTGTGGAACTTGCACGGGGCATCGAGAGTCTACTCATAGGAGAAGGCCGGCTGCCAAGCCGGCTTGCCACCCCTCTGCTTCTTGGGTGCGGGCCGCGCTTCGGGCTGCTCGTCTTCGACTGTGGCCACCTGCTGACTGGTGGAGGGCGGCACCGGGCCCTTGCGCTTGTGGTCGTTCTGGTGTGGGCATCGGCCGGAGTCCCCAGCCGGCGTCTTGGGCGCCGGGTTGAGTACCTTTCCAGACGCGTCTACCCGGAGTTCGGTCTTCATCGAGGAGTCGGCGGTGGCATACTTGTCCGCTATGATCAGAAGCTCGTCGAGGGTAGTCGGCTCGTCGCAGAGGAGTTTGTGCTTGAGGAGGGTGCCTTCTCGCCACCCGGCAGTGAAGTATTCTATGGCTTGCACCTCGTGCACCCCTTCGCAAGAGTTGCGGAGCTCGGCCCAATGCGTGAGGTAGTCGTGAGTGGACTCGGCGGGGCCTTGTACGCACAAGGAGAGCTGTCTGGGCTTGGGAGCCCGCTTGTAGGTGCTGGTGAAGTTGCGGACGAAGGCTTCTGTGAAGTCTAGCCAGCTGTTGATGCTGTATGGCTTGAGGCTGTTGAGCCAGGTCCGCGACGTGCCCTGCAGCATGAGGGGCACGTACTTCACGGCAGCACGCCTGTTGCTGTTGGCTATGCTAACCGCCGTGGAGTAGTCGATCAACCAATCTTCCGGCTTCACGGAGCCATTGTACTTGGGCGTGTCTCTTGGGAGCGAGAACCCTTTGGGGAAAGGCTCGTCGCGGCTGCGGGGGCCGAAGCAAGGCGGGCCGACATTGTCTTCTTCTTCTAGAGCCAGGCGGTCGATCCGATGGCGGGCGTCGTTCTCGCCGACTCCTTCGCGGCGACCTAGCCGGCCGCTGAGAGTCGGATGCGCAACAGGCGGTGGGGTGGGATATCTCTCTCCACGGGGCCGGGGCGGAGGCAGGTTGCCCCGCCACTCCATGGCCCGGGGGTGGCCTTCTGCGTCTCGCTCGATGGAGATTCGGGTTCGGCTTTGGCTGGCAGCCGGTTCTTTCTCGCGCCGCGCACGGGTTTTACCCGTAGTCGGCGTCCGGGACGTCGCGCCGTGATCTCGGCGCGGGGGAGGGCTTTCCGCGCGGGCGTCGGCTTCGTGCCGCTGCACGGCTGCATCGATCAGCTGCTGGATGCGTCGGGTCATGTGGGGGAGTTCTTCGGCCCCCAGTCCATCTAGCTCGTCTACGGCCGCCTGGGCGGCGTGCAGGTTCTCGAGTGGAGTAGCGTAGACTAGGCGGTCGACTCCTAGCGTATTGGCGACGACAGCGCCGTGCTGTCTGACAACACCGGCCTGGCTAGGCCCGCCCGGGGGCGGCGTGCCAAAGGCGGCACGGTCGGCCTCGCGTCGGTGGGCCTCAGCGAGGCGTCTCATGGAAACCAACTTCCGGCCCTCCGCGAGGAGGGCAAGGCGGCGAGCTTCCCGTGCTCTAGCATCGGCATCGGCCGGGAGGGGGATGGACAAGTCATGGACCGCCGTGTGCGAGGCGTCGTGGGCGCTCTCGTCAGAAGCGCCGCTGTGGCCGATGACCATCACCTCGGTGGTGACAGCGTCGCAGCCATCGGCCCGGGGAACCGGGTCATTGTAGATCGCGACATTGGTGGGGAACGTGTCGAGTGAGGCCGTGTCGGAGTCGACAGGCATCGGATCGGTGGAGCCAACCGATTCCAAGTCCACGGCAGGCTCGCCGGAGACGTGGAGCTGGCCGAGGAGGTTGACGAGGTGGTCGGTGCCCGCGTCGAAGGCGAGCTCGTCAGAGATGAGAGTCTTGTCAAGGAGATCGGCGAGGCTGCTCGCCGCACAGATGTTGGTGACGCCTTGTAGCACGTCGTGGCAAGCGCCATCGGGTGTGCCGGGCTGGCTACGCTCGCGGGGGAGGAAGAGGGTTCCCGTCCAGAACAGGTCTCCGGACGGCGGTGCACCTGGCCCCACGGTGGGCGCCAAATGTCGGGTGGTAGGTGCGACATATGCCAACGGGTGGCTTATCATTGTGGGAGCCAGTAAGACGTCGTCGGTGCCTGGAAACGGGATGAGGCGAAGACATGCACGCCGGCGAATCTTACCCAGCTTCGGGGCTCTCCGTGGAGATAACACCCCTACTGCTGCTCTGCGGGGTCTCCGCATGGTCACTAGATGAACAAGTAGCTACACGGTGCTCCTTGAGCTGTTTGGCGGGAGGAGGAAGAAGGGCACGGCTTGCTCTCTTCTCCACCCTATGTGGTGTCTGAGACTAGGGGGGATTGATCTCCCTTTGCATGGATGCCCCGGGGGGTTTATATAGGCCTACCCCCGGGGGTACAATGGTAATCCGGCTGGGCGCGGGGCCTAGCCGTCTGTGTCTATGCTCTCCGGCTTCTGCGCCGGCTGCTGGGGCCCGCCGGCTAGTGGGTCCCGTCGGCTGCCGGCTCCTTGGTCGACAGGAAGGCCCCACTGTCAGGGCCTTGTCGGCGGCTGGTTACTGTTGCTCAATCTTGGTGGCGAGGGCTTCGCCGAAGTGGGCGTGGCTACAGTGCCGCTGCCCGGTGGGCGATCACTGTAGCCCCACCGCGTCTTGTCTCCTTAATGGGGCGTCTTCTTCGAGGGAGGTGGCAAGCCGGCTGTGGGGAGCCGGCTCTATCTTGGGCCGACTGGGGGAGGTCTGGCCGCCTTCGGGTGTCTCTCTGCCCAAAGGGGCCCACCGCCCATGGGCCATACTGGTAGCCCGTCGTGGATGACATCAGGGTCAACATGGCAATAGTGCTGCGCCGGATGGGTCATGGCCACCCGTACGGTGCACTGTGCCAGACGTGCTCCTGGATTCGGGGGTGGCAGGCTTCACTGTAGCCACGCCCCATCACATCGCCGTTTATGTGGATGCAGACTTCGAGGGTACGATCTTGACCGCTTTATGGGAGACGGCTTCTTGGAGTCGGCCTTCTCGCGGCCGGCTTCTCGGAGCCGGCCCTCCCGCGGCTTCTCTTCATGAGGGCTGAAGTCGGGCCGCCTTCCGATAGCCGGCCTGGAGACAGCCGGCAAGGGGAAGGCGGCCCTGTGTCTTGGATTCTTGAGGGCCGAATCGGCTCGTAATTTTTTCAGAAGGGCCAGGGGGAGCCGGCTAGGCTACCCATGGTTATTTACTCCGACAATGGTCTTGATGTATTGTGCGCTTTGCTATTATAGTTGGATCTTATGTCGGCGTTCTGGAAACCGGGGTCCCCAGACTTGCCTGCCTGCGGCCTGCGGCGTGGCTCAAAGGGGGGCCCAGCACGGCCCATCTTCACCAACACAAACCCAAGACCCTCACGAGGGGCCAAGCCTCACGGGGCGGATGACGCGGAGCTTCCTCAGGCACGGCCTCGTCAGGCTGGCTCACGAGGAGGCGGAGAAATCAAGGCGGGGTACCTCGTGATGTGCCCGTGACGCAAGCCATGACGACTCAGGGTGCCAGGCGGGTGCCAGCCGCACATCGTCCTCCTTTCCTCTTTGGTGCAAAGGGGGCAAGCGCAGCCGCGGAGTACCGAGGTATCAGGCAAAGGTTGCCATTTCGGTGCAACGAGACCAAGACCAGGAGGACTATGAGATGGAGGTCACCGTGGAGCCCAAGACGGCGTCATCACTAGAGCTTTGCGCAGGCGAAGACTACTTTTGTTAGGATAGCTGATACTTGCTGTCCCCTTTCAAATTAGCCCGCCATTGTTGGCTCCCTTCCCGCTCGATATTTGGGAAGAGGACGAGAGCCTCTATAAATAGGACCAGCTGCCCACATAGCAGGGGGTTCGGTCGATGAGAGAGAGAGAGAAAGAGAAAGGCGATTGAACTCCTCCCAGCAGTTCATCGCCCCAGCCAAGAACAGACCCTCGCGAGGCTGTTCTTCCTTGTATCGTTCATCATCATCAGCCCAAGAGGCAATCCACCACACCACACACTAGAGTAGGGTATTACACCACATCGGTGGCCCGAACCAGTATAAACCCTGTGTCTCTTGTGCTGTTCTTCCCATAGTTTAGATCCTAGCGTGGCGGAGGGGTGCATGTAGGTAGGAGGCGAAATCTCCGCGCGCACCCCAGTGTTCGAACCTCAAGGGTCTGCCGGAAGCCAAAATCCGACATTTGGCGCGCCAGGTAGGGGTGCGCCAGAATTCGTCTTCCATCACCCCATTCTCCTCCGACCATCATGCCCATGTCTGACGCTCGTCGGGCCCGTGCGGAGCGCCGGGCCGCCCTCGCTTCCCGCGTTGCCCAGACGGCCCCTGTCGGCCGGCGTCCTTGCCGTTCCCCGTCACCTGTCGTCAACGCCGCCACCGGCCCGGCGGGGGACGAACAGCAAGCATCGTCTCAGCATCCATCCGTGCGCCAAGACGGCCGCACCGCAACTCCCTCACTCGCCCCGGCTGGATCTTCGTCCCGCGCGCTCCGCGCGCCCATGGAGGCTCGAGCTACGCTCATCGCGGCAAACGAGCTCCTGTGCTACCGCCCCGTCGACGACGTCTACGAAGAATGGCTCGACCGCGTCGCCGAGCTCTTCCGCGCCGCAGGGGGCTCTTCCGTGTCGTCCGTTCTGCTGCACCACACCCCGCCCCGCGCGGGCGACGAGGCTCCGGCAGCGCCCCGGCCGCCTCCTCCTCAAGAAGACGCCATGGCTCCAAGGCGCGTGGCCCCTGGGCGGAACCCGCTCCGTCAGGTGCCAGCGCAGCAAGAATAGAGCTGCCAAGAAGTCCCTCGCCCGCAAGAAGCTGCTCGGGCGCTCCCTGCTCCAGCACGTCGCGACCATGCTCCTGCTCCCGCGCGTCAAGACCCCGCGCTGCTCTCAGCTGCAGCAGGTGGGGACATGCAAGACCAGGCTCTCCGTCACCCAAGGCCTCCCGTGGCCACAGCAGGCTGCCGCGCCTACACCATCGAACTACGCAGCGTCGCGTGGCCCGGCAAGTTCAAGCCAGACCTGCCTCCTCGCTACGACGACACGACCAACCCTGCGGAGTTCCTCCAGCTCCACGAGCTGGGCATTGGAGCTGCCAACGGAGACGAGAAGGTCATGGCGAACTGGTTTCCCATGGCGCTCAAGGACGGGGCCCGTACCTGGCTCCTGAACCTGGCTCCAGGCACAATCTCCTCCTGGGACGAGATGTGCACCCACTTCATCGCCAACTTCCAAGGCACTCGTGACCGGCCACCCGCCGTGAGCGACATGCGCCGCATCAAGCAACAGCCCGGGTAGACCCTGCAGAAGTACATCCAGCGCTTCAACAACGCACGCCTCAAGATTCCCAAGGTGACTGAGGAGGCCATCATCTCGGCCTTCTCCGACGGCGTGCGCGACGTCAAGATTAAGGAGGAGCTGGCGATGCATGAAGACCTGTGCACTTCCTTGGAGCTGTTCAACTTGGCGAACAAGTGCGCCAGGGCTGAGGAAGGGCATGTCTCCCTCCTCGAGCTGCCTGCCGCAGACCCAGAGGAGAAGAATCTCAAGGCCAAGGATGTGAAGCACAAGGGGGCTGCCGTGCTCACAGCAGAACCGGACACCAAGCGGGGCAGAGATCAGCTCGAACCTTCCAAGGGCAGCCGGTACTGTGTGTACCACGACCTCCACACCCACAACACCAACGAATGTCAAGAACTCCGAGCCGTGCGTGAAGGAAGGATTGGCCGTCGCCCTGACCGCGGTGACCGGGGCTACGGCCGAGGAGGAGGAAGGAACGCAGGACGCTGGGAAGACCGTGGCTCGTGCCAGGGGTGGCGCGATCAACCTCGCGAGGATCGCTGGCAACACCCGCCTCACGAGGGAGGCTAGAGGGATCAGCCTCGCGAGGATCGCCCGCAAGGCAACGCAGGCCTCCCACCGCTGCCGCCGCAGCCAAGGAGAAACAAGGACCGTCACCAGGACGAGGAGGCTGGGAGCTTCCAGGAGCCGCGCGCGATCGCCTACATCTTGGGCGGAGCACAAGCCCCCGCCTCTCAACGCATCTTCAAGCAGTTTGCCCGCGAAGTGAACGCAGTCCTCCCCAGGCTCGAAGCCACGCGCCCTCTCAGGTGGTCGGCGTGCGCCATCACGTTCAGCTCAGCAGATCAGCTCAAGTGTGCGGCTACAACCGGAGTCCTCCCGATGCTTTGTTCCCCAATTATCAGCAACGTGGTGGTCACCAAGACCCTCATCGATGGCGGGGCAGGGCTCAACGTCATGTCCGTGGAGACATTCAACAACCTCCAAGTGCCCTATAGCCAGCTTCAGCCAACCAAGCCTTTCTCCGGTAGCACCGACGGCTCCACGGTCCCGATTGGGCAGGTCCGCCTCCCTGTCACCTTTGGGGCACGCGACAACTACCGCACCGAGCTCATCGACTTTGACGTCGCCCACATTCGCCTACCGTACAACGCCATCCTTGGGTACCCAGCGCTGGCCAAGTTCATGGACGTAACTCACCACGGCTACAACGTCCTCAAGATGCCAGGAAGCGGCGGAGTCATCACGGTGCCCTGTGAAGAGAAGGACGCGGTGTGTTCCCTGGAGCGAGCCTTTCAGGCCGCATCACTGGAAGACCCGGATCATGGAAGTAGGAGGCTTCTCGAGACCGCCCCCAAGAAGAAGAAGAAGACATCGTCCGGCCTGGCCCCTTAGGAGGCAGGCCCCTCCGGGCCCGTGCCTGCCTAGGGGGAACCTCCCTCCATCGCATAGGCAAGCGCGCCCAGCGCCCTCCTCAGGCAGGGCACGGGGGCTCTCCCCTGGAGGGCCGCCGACCTAGCTAGGGTCACGAGGGAGGTGCTTGGGCACCACCTGGAGGTGTGTTTCGAAGCATGTTTCCCTCAAGAAGGAACAAGGCAAGGAGATCCAGGCCCTCAGGAGTTCGTCAGCAAGGCCATTCAGGAGCTACAGGAGTCAAGAGTCATGAGAGGCGGCCATCGCCTACCAGCAGTGGCCCCCCATCCAGGCGAGGATGGCGGGCTGCGCGTCTGCATCGATGTACCAGGGCTCAACCAAGTCTCCTCCCTGGAACGCCTCTAGCCCTCGCGAGTGGGGCGCTGTGGAGGCCCACCCCACAGCTACGTTCGCATGCTTTACGGCTTGCCGAGCGCGGCTGACATGTACCAGCACCTCATGAGGGGCATCGCGGAGGCATGAGAGGCCAGGTGTTCCGCAGCCCTGGCAGAGATGGAGATGGCCCGCGAGGAGCCGCCAGCGCCTCCAGAGCGTCCCGAGGTCCCTGGGCCTGGGGACTCGTGAGGATCGGCTCCCGCAGCCCACCGAGTCTGCTACACCAACACTCCTTCGTCCTCAACATCATCAGGTGACATCTCTCTAGTTTCACTTCCAACTGGGAGCACCCCCTAGGGTTGCATTATTCCCAGACCGCGTGGGTCCGTCCCTGCGGCATGTATCCCTTTTTATTTCGCGTCGTTAGCTTACCTTGTTGGGGGCGCCCCTCGGGCTGCATGACCCCCCAAGTCGCTTGGGCCAGACCCGGTGATGCCCACATTCCCAGCATCTATTTAAACGAATCCACTCCTTCACGGCTAACGTGTTTTACCTAGTTGCCTGCTCAGCTGACGCCAACTAACGAAGCTGCTCCCAAACGGCACGACGCTTGCACATGGTTCCGTCCCTGCAACGCCGACAAACCTGGATGGCTGAGCTCTGGCCGCGGCAGCCCCGCATAGCGTCACCTTGTCAAGCCTTCAGTGCCTCGCTACTCCTTGGAAGCAACCAACGGCTGACTATCGATTGTCATGGCAACCCCTTGTTTTCTCTATGCTGGACCTGTAGGACCTCCTGAAGGAGCTGCATCAGGCGAGGCTCTTGCTGTGTCTCCTTCACTCTCGTCCGCGCGAACCGCTTGCACGTTAAAGGGGGGTGCCTGAGCATCGCGACTCAGGGCTCCTACTGGCTCTCCAGCCCTCACCCTCTGGCCTTGACCACAGCATCGCGACCTGGCATACCAGCGATGGCTGAGACCCGCTCGAGGGCCGGGACCCGAGGACGTAGAGCAGAAAGGGGAGCAAAGGCGAGGGCGGAGAGACACATGAGGACCTTGCCGAGCAACCTCGCGCCTGCCGAAGCACGGGCCCGGCGACACACCAGAGAGCGGCCCCTGATCATCGAGATAAGTCATCGCCCGGAAGCGCCAGCTGCCGTGGCACCATCCCCGCACCTAATGCCATCCTGTATTAGCGACTCCATTCTCCTTTCTCACCAAACGACGGCTGCTTGAGCGCCAAAGGGGACCTCCTGAGCATCGCGACTCAGGGGTTCTTACCGGACTCTGGGTCACTCACCTCCTGGCCTTGATCACGGCATCGCGACCTGGCATACCAGTGACGGCTGAAGCCGCCTTGAGACTAGGACCTGTCGGCGCAGAGCACCAAGCCCTCATGAGGTTCGAAAGGGAGGACCGAGCTAAGGCAGAATGAGCAACTCGCGCAAATTTACGACAAGGGTTATATTAACAAAACAGGATCACAGGCACCTTACAAGCCCCTACGGGATGCGTTTTTGACTCCTCGCAGGGAACGAATCCTAAAGGAACACAAACTATGTGCGTCCCTGCAAAAGACACCATCATCAACAGTGGGCCGTCAAGCACCGACGCCAACCCCATCTAGATCAGAGTCGGCGGCGGCCTGACGAGCCCGCCCTGCTCCAGGAGCGGCACCGGCTCGGGGGCTCGTAGCTGTCGTCGCTCGTCTCCGGAGTCGCGAAGAACTCGCCGGAGTCGCTGGAACCTCCGGCGTCTCCACCGCCTGAGGAGCCTCCAAGGGAGCGGGTGGCGAGCCCAGTCCTCGCCGCAGCAGGGCCCAGGCCACCTTCCCCGGGGCAGCACTCCAGCCGGCGCCCGCTCGCATCGAAGACCTTGAAGAGCATCACCGAAGCACCATCGTAGTCCAAGTGGATCGCAAAGACGCCCCTTGTCCTGCAAACCCGGGCGATCTCTCTCCAGCCCCGAGTCATGTAGACCTCACCCGAGGCGACGACCGTGACCTCTGCCTCGGTCGCGAGGGTGCTGCAGCCGGCGTGCTGCAGCCAGAGCTCCAGGGGCTCCCCCCGCGGGATTATGGAGGCGAAGAAGGGAGGCAGGCGGATCCAAGACTGAAGAGGAATGGCGATGTGGAGCACGAACTCTTGGGAGGAGCCCTCGGTGTGGACCCCAGGGGGGACGACCCACACCTTCATGACCCGTCAGCGCCGACGGCGGCGCCGCCCGTGGCAGTCAGCATCAGCTCCTCCAGGGCCCTCTACATGGGCGTACAATGGGAGCGGGAACCCCGGCGGCGCCCGCTCACACAAAGGCCGCGACACCACCTGAAGGGCCCCCTTGTCCGGGCCACGGTGGACGAGCCGTTTCTTCGGCGGGAGTGGGTCTGGCCCCTCTCGGGGAGCCTTTCCCTTCTCTGTCGTTGAGAACCGGCGGATCGGAGCCATCGCGGCAAGACGGAGCAAGGATCGGGAAGAAGGAGAAGCAAGGAGGGGTGGACTGGAAGGGCGTGCGCCGTTCCGTACTTATAGCCGGCGAAGGCCAACCACCAACCTCCACGATCGCAGGGTAATCATGACCCGTGCAGTTGCCGAGGCACCATGGGGAAGTGGAGACGCCCATGTCCAATCAACCGCCACGCGGCGCCTAAGGCCGCAGGCTGTTAGGACCCGCGGCGCTTCGCTCTTGCCCTTCCGCCTCCCTGCACGGCCAAGTCCGGGCGCGCCTTGGGCCCGGGGGCTACTGTCAGTGTTTTGGGAACCGGGGTCCCCAGACTTGCCTGCCTGTGTCCTGCGGCGTGGCTCAAAGCGGGGCCCAACACGGCCCATCTTCACCAACACAAACCCAAGACCCTCGCGAGGGGCCAAGCCTCGCGGGGCGGATGACGCGGAGCTTCCTCAGGCACGGCCTCGTCAGGCTGGCTCACGAGGAGGCGGAGAAATCAAGGCGGGGTACCTCGTGAGGTGCCCGTGACGCAAGCCATGACGACTCAGGGCGCCAGGCGGGTGCCAGCCGCGCAGCGTCCTCCTTTCCTCTTTGGTGCAAAGGGGGCAAGCGCAGCCGCGTTGTACCGAGGCATCAGGCAAAGGTTGCCATTTCGGTGCAACGAGACCAAGACGAGGAGGACTACGAGACGGAGGTCACCGTGGAGCCCAAGACGACGTCATCACCAGAGCTTTGTGCAGGCGAAGACTACTTTTGTCAGGATAGATGATACTTGTTGTCCCCTTTCAAATTAGCCCGCCATTGTTGGCTCCCTTCCCGCTCGATATTTGGGAAGAGGACCAGGGCCAGCCACTCACATAGCAGGGGGTTTGGTCAATGAGAGAGAGAGAAAGAGAAAGGCGATTGAACTCCTCCCAGCAGTTCATCGCCCTGGCCAAGAACAGACCCTCGCGAGGCTGTTCTTCCTTGTATCGTTCATAATCATCAGCCCAAGAGGCAATCCACCACATCACACACTGGAGTAGGGTATTACACCACATCGGTGGCCCGAACCAGTATAAACCCTGTGTCTCTTGTGCTGTTCTTCCCATAGTTTAGATCCTAGCGTGGCGAAGGGGTGCAGGTAGGTATGAGGCGAAATCTCCGCGCGCACCCCAGTGTTCAAACCTCAAGGGTCTGCCGGAACCCGAAATCCGACATCTTATGATGTTTCTCTCCCTCTACTCTCTTGTAATGGATTGAGTTTTCCCTTTGAAGTTATCTTATCGGATTGGGTCTTTAAGGATTTGAGAACACTTGATGTATGTCTTGCGCGTGCTTAACTGTGGTGACAATGGGATATCATGTGATCCACTTGATGTATGTTTTGGTGATCAACTTGCGGGTTCCGCCCATGAACCTATGCATAGGGGTTGGCACACATTTTCGTCTTGACTCTCCGGTAGAAACTTTGGGGCACTCTTTGAAGTACTTTGTGTTGGTTTGAATAGATGAATCTGAGATTGTGTGATGCATATAATATAATCATACCCACAGATACTTGAGGTGACATTGGAGTATCTAGGTGACATTAGGGTTTTGGTTGATTTGTGTCTTAAGGTGTTATTCTTGTACGAACTCTATGATAGATTGAACGGAAAGAATAGCTTCGTGTTATTTTACTATGGACTCTTGAATAGATCGATCAGAAAGGATAACTTTGAGGTGGTTCCGTACCCTACCATAATCTGTTCGTTTGTTCTCCGCTATTAGTGACTTTGGAGTGACTCTTTGTTGCATGTTGAGGGATAGTTATATGATCCAATTATGTTATTATTGTTGAGAGAACTTGCACTAGTGAAAGTATGAACCCTAGGCCTTGTTTCAACGCATTTCAATACTGTTCACGCTCACTTTTATTATTAGTTACCTTGCTGTTTTTATATTTTCAGATTACAAAAATCTATATCTTCCATCCATATTGCACTTGTATCACCATCTCTTCGCCGAACTAGTGCACCTATACAATTTACCATTGTATTGGGTGTGTTGGGGACACAAGAGACTCTTTGTTATTTGGTTGCAGGGTTGCTTGAGAGAGACCATCTTCATCCTACGCCTCCCACAGATTGATAAACCTTAGGTCATCCACTTGAGGGAAATTTGCTACTGTCCTACAAACCTCTGCACTTGGAGGCCCAACAACGTCTACAAGAAGAAGGTTGTGTAGTAGACATCAACGGACCCACATGGCCTGGGAATGATGCATCCCTAGGGACGCTCCTAGCTGAATGAACTTGGAAAATGTCACCTGGTTTGGTTGTCAAAGGAGTGTCGGGGTAGCTGAAGACACGTAGCGAAGAAGCAGCTCCTCACGCGCCGTCGAGACCCTGAGCCTCGGGAGGCTCTGGAGGCTCAGGTGGCTCCCTAAGGACCGTCTCTATCTCCGTCAGGACTGCGTGATGCCTGGCCTCCTTAGATGCCAGGATGCTCCGCAGGTTGTGCTGGAAGGTGGCTGCTATGCTCGGCAGGCGGAATGACATGCGAACGTAGCTGTGAGGTGGACCCTCACACCGTCCAGCACGTGAAGTCCAGAAGCGCTCCTGAGATGCGGCCTTGTTGAGCCCTGGGATGTCGATGCAGACGTGCAACTCACCACCCTCGCCTGGGTGGGGAGCGACGCTAGGTGGGCAGTGGTCGCCATGTATTGCTCTTGCTTCCTGAAGCTCCTGAGTGGTCTTGGCGATGAACTCCTGAACACCGGGCGCTCCTCGCCCGGTATCCTCCCGAGGGAAACATGCCACGAAGCATGCCTCCATGTGGTGCCCAAGCGCCTCCCTCGTGATGTTGGCCAGGTCTGAGGCCCTCCAGAAGAGAGCCCCCAAGCCCTGCCCGAGGATGGCCCCGGGTGCGCCTCCCTATGCGAGGGAGGGAGGCGCCCCAGGCGCTGGCGCCGCTCCCTTGAGGCCCAGTGCGGAGCAGCTGCTTCTTTTTCTTGGGGTTGGACTCAGGAGGGTACTGCACATATGCGTTATTAGGGTCTTCGATTGATGCAGCTTGGAAGGAGCGCTCGAGGGAGTACACCGCGTCTCTTTCTTCGCAAGGGACCGTGATGATTCCACCGCTTCCCGGCATCTTGAGGACGTTGTAGCCATGGTGGGTGACTGCCATGAATTTAGCCAGTGCTAGGTACCCGAGGATGGCGTTGTATGGCAAGCGGTTGTGGGCGACGTCCAAGTCAACGAGTTCGGTGTGGTAGTTGTCACACTGGCCGAAGGTGACAGGGAGACGAACTTGCCCTATCAGGGTGGTTGAGCCGTCAGTCACTCCTAAAAAAGGCTTGGTGGTCTGAAGTTGATCGTATGGCACTTGAAGGCTGTCGAACGTCTCGAAGGATAGGACACTGAGCCCTGTGCCGCCGTTGATGAGGGTCTTGGTGACTTGGACATTGCTGATGATGAGTGAACAGAGCATCGGGAGGACGCCAGCGGTTGCCGCATGTTTGAGCAGGTCTGCCAAGCTAAAGGTGATGGCGTACTTGGACCACCTGAGCAGGCGTGTGGCCTCGAGCTTGGGGAGGGTTGCATTCACCTCGCGAGAGAACTGCTTGAAGATACGTTGGGAAGCTGGGGCCTGAGCGCCACCCAAGATGCAGGCGATGGCGCGCGGCTCCTGGAAGCCCCCAGCCCCTTCGTCCTGTTGCTGGTTGTCGTTCCTTCTTGGCGGCAGCAGTGCAGGGAGACCAGGGTTTCCCTGAGGACGGTCCTCGCGAGGCTGGTCCCTCCAGGCGCCCCCACGAGGCTGGTCCTGCCAACGATCCTCACGAGGTTGGTCGCGCCACTCCTGGCGAGAGCCACGGTCGTCCCAACGTCCTCCGCCTCATCCACCTCCTCGGTCGTAGCCCCGGCCGTTGCACTCGGGCCGTCGACCGAAGCGTCCATCTCGAATGGCCCTGAGCTCTTGACAATCCTTGGTGTTGTGGGTGCGCATGTTGTGGAAGGTGCAGAAGGTACGACTGCCCTTGGACGACTCGGGAAGATCTCGGTCGTGCTTAGTGTCTAGTTCTGCTGCGAGTATGACCACCCCCACTACAAAAAAATACACTTCCGTGATGATACGTGGTTGTCACAGTAGGTCGCTTTTTTTGTCATGCATGTACATCCATGACAAATTTATGACAGAATCAAGATAGTCATACCTGTGCTGTCGTAGAAGTGTTCCATGACATTACCAAAATTATCATCACGGAAGTGTCCACTTCCATGACGATAAATCGCACGTCACAGAAGTGCTTTCGTCAAGGGTGACCGACACGTGGCATCCACTGTAATGGAACGCCGTTAAGCTATCGGGTCGGGTTTTGGATCCGATAACCCGTTAACAGCCCCGACCAATGGGGATTTTCCACGTGTAAAATCATCATTGGCTAGAGGAAACACGTGTCGGCTCATCATCGGGACAGATGTCATCCACTCACTGGATAGAAGGCGCCTATGATACGTCGACACGTGGCACGGCCCAACAAGTTTAAATGGGCCGGCCCAACTAAAGGCCCACAAGATTTTGCGGACCATAATGGGCCGGCCCAGCTAAAGGCCCATGAGATTTTGCAGACCATAATGAGCTGGCCCAGCTAAAGGCCCACAAGATTTAGCGGGCCATAATGGGCCGGCCCAGGTAAAGGCCCACAAGATTTTTGTGTGCCATAATAGGCCGGCCCAGGTAAAGGCCCACAAAATTCTTGCGGATCATAATGGGCCGGGCCAGCTAAAGGCCCACAAGATTTTGCCGACATTAATGGGCCGGCCCAGCTGTAGGCCCACAAGATTTTGAGGACCCTAGTAGGTCGGCCCGTTAACTGGCTGCCATGTTTTGGGCCAAATGCCGACCCATATTTGATCCGGTCTATTAATGGCCTGCCACGCTCCGGGCCTAATAGTGGCCCATATGAGATCTGGCCCGTTAAAAGCCTACCACGTTCTGGGCCAAATTATGACCCAGATCAGGTCCGGCCCTTTAAGAGGTTTTGGGCCTAATTATGGCCTATATCAGATTCGGACCGTCAACTGGACACTATGCTTTTGGGCCCACTTGCTAAAGGCCCACTTAGTAATTCGGCCTGATATTAGTTTTGTCCTGTTAAGGGCCCGTTTAACATTTCGGCCCTATATTAATTTCAGCCTGTTAAAAGCCCGTCATATAGTTGGGCCTAACTACGGGCCGGTTTGCATCCGGCCTGCTCGCAGCTGATATCTGATTGGGCCAAACAAGGACCGAGACAATTTTTCAGCCTGTTAAAAGCCCGTGATTTGATTCGCACAATCATGGGCCGGGGTTCATTTCGGGCTGCTGCCGGCCCGTGAGCTGATCGGCACGTTTCAGGCCCAACCTACATCGTGATTGCATGACGGCCCAATTATGTACCATAATTTTACGGTTTGGCCGGTTTACTGCGAAGACAAGATATATATACAGTAAAATAATTGCAGCATCATGAATAAGCAAAAACCTACACTATACAATAAAGAAATTACGGCATATTACATCCACTAGGCATCAAAGTTCGCCACTATGAAAATAAAGCACAAGCAGACAGCAGATTACATACACTGGGCATCAAAGATCGCCACCAGTGTAAATAAACACGCCGACAAAATAATATACAAACCAACATCACTTCAATAGAGTTCAAGAAAGGTTAGCCCTGCTGGGGAGCTACAACGCAAGAAGCTGAGCAAAATGATGAGACTGCGCTTGTTCAACACTTATATCTTCCTCACTCTGAAAGATAAACGAGCAGACAGATGACAGGTTTTGCACATAAAAGTACCAGTGCTGACAATTCATCACATTTCTTACTGACGAATAAAGTGACATAGTTTAAATTTTCATTAACACAATATGGTATTGTTCAGGTCAAGACATGGCAGGAAATGACATTGTGAAGGAGTTGGCAGCTTCACGACACCATTGGATTACAGATCAAGAACTCATAAGTATCAATGGTTAGTGTGCTATCAATTTATACCATTTCAGATTGGCAAATAAAGAGACGGTTTAAATAATAGTAGAATGATATGACATTTTTCATAGTTAAGACATTGCAAAATATGACATTGTGCTGTAGTGGGTAGGTTCACCACACCATTGGATTACAGATGAAGAACAAAAGCATACATGCAGTGCAAAAGAAGATCACTTGCTCTGTATAGTTTAATTTACATGGTATGATGAAGGAACTTGGTTGTACAACTGAAAACTTAAATTGAGGAAGGACAAACTTTTGTTTATGAACTACATATAATAAACTTTAAACAAGCAATTTGATGCAAACACCAAAAATAAACAGCTGTTGCAGTCATGCCTAACCAAATATATACAACAAAGTTTGAAGTCTTGAGATGGACAAATTTACATTATTGGTGAAGACAGGCTCTATAAAGGCCTC
>NC_041386.1:489488400-489535086 GCF_002162155.2 Triticum dicoccoides
CATTTTGTTAAGAGCAAATATAGATGTGATAATATACGAAAAAATGGAGAATATTTAAGATAAGATGAAGAGCGATGCTACATAACCAAGTAGCTATAAATGTAAGTGCAGCGATACAGGCAAAAGGTACAGCCAAGAGCAATGCACAACTAAACTTCTTCAGTACCAACCTTATGGTAAGAGTAAATATAGATCTGATGTGTAGAAAATGGAGGGCAAAGGAAAGTAAGCTGCAGAGTGATGGTACATGAACAACTACCTGTCATTATAAGTACACTGATAAAGGACATCATGTACTTACAAGAACAATGCAGAGCTAAAAAAACATTGGAATTGGATATATTCTACACTAATGTAACCATTCATACATTTCAGATAATTTGGAGCGAACAATTGATAAGCAAGCTATCATGCATACTGCTGTCACATAATGAACCAGGTATGTATGCAAGTACAGTGATACAGGACAACAAGTACTAACAAGAGCAAAGCAGCGGGCAGCATATTTGCGATATCCTGTCATTCTTGTCAAACCGGAATTCTTCTTCGAGCAGATTTCCTGCAAAAAAGATCTGTAAGGTACATGCGGAAAAGTAGAAGTTCAAATTGTCATGTGATTTCATAGACAGTACCTCACCCTAGGAACGAGACCAGTGCATAACAAGGTTTTTCCATTCAATGTCTTCTAAATTTAGCACAAGAGACTTCACCAGAAATTTGTTTATAGACTTGCCATCAAAGTGTGGTTTCCTCAGGTAACACCGATACTGCTGCAATGCTTCCTTGAAAAGCACAAGCAAGCTTTACTCGTCATGACTATCCAGATTGACCCTCGCCTAGTTACAACAATGTAATGTAAATCATTGATGTGTTCAATCAGCAGAAAATAGGAAAATAATAACTATGAATAATAGCACATACACGTGAGTTGGACAGGAAGATGTGAAAATGGTGTTTGTCTTCACAATAATCTTCCCATGATGGGAATATATGCATGTAGTCCCTAACAACATTAAAAGCATTGTCTTTTAAACTGGGAATAAATGGAATGGGGTTCCAATCTGCAGGAATTGGCCGTCTCTACACTTGGGATAGGTCTTCGGCCGGTGGACTTGCTGTACTTTTTGCTGGAGTGGGATATTTCTGTGGTATAGCTGGTGCTATGGAAAATGAAATCGGTATACCTTTTGCTGGAGTGCAGGTCCTGTGTGGTGGGGCTAGTGGTGTGGCCAGTGAAGTATGGGTACAGTCTGCTGGAGTCGGTCCTACATTTTGTGTCACTGGTTGTACAGCCAATATAAGTGGGATGTTGTCTGATTTCTCCGGCACCACCATGTTTTTCAAGGACTTTGCTGGTGCTCCTTCAGGTTCGGCAATCACCCTCTTCCTTTTTGATGTCTGATGCACAAGAACAACATTTGAGTGGAAAACATGGTATGATGACACATGGAATATGTATTGATAATGGATGGGCATGGCATCTCGACATATATGATGAGTAAACTAAGCAGATGGCGGTGCAACAAAGTAGAAGAAATGCAAGACACCATATGCAAGATACGCGCAATCAATAAAACCTTGCCAAATTAGAACATGCACCTTGATGGGTGAACAGGACAGGCCATCTGCCTTTGACTCCTCGAGGTTAGAATAGTCATTAGGATGATATTCTGAACAAGAATCAACAGGTGGGGAGCGTACGAGTTTCATTGCTTCCAGAATGGCACTCAATGCCTTGCTGCCAATTTTGTAAGTCATTGCAGTGTTCCACAATATTCTTCTGATGCGCGGATTCTGATATTCACTGTAATTGCGTATAATATCTGAGAATCATGAAAACATAAATAGTTGTGAGATTATCTTTGTAATGCAGATGATATTCTAATATAGGGGCGCCCCTGTAAACACTTGTGTGCTATCACTGGATTCTGATGAGAGAGCTCATGTGTGCTGTAATATGGTGCGTGCATTTATATAATCTGGCACAAGTACACAAAAAAATAGGCTCAAGAAGTAAGGATAGCTGGCAGATGATAGGTTCATAATATACTGTATATAGAGTTTATTGCCAATCCATGATAACAAGAGCACACAGCAACTAGGCAGATCATAGTGTACATAACAGGGGTACACCATAACCAGGATATATAAATCGGGAAAGTGGAACTGGCTGGAAATTACGGTGTTGTATTGCCGCTAGTAATTGAAAGCCTATCGATCACGTACATGCCAACTCTATCATCTGTTGACTGCAGATGTCCCTGCTCCCCTTCCTGACAAGGAACATACTCTGCTTCCCATACAGAACATCGCACGGGCCGCCGGCCGAACCACCGGCCCCACCGCCTGTGTTCCTCCGCCATCCCCACCCCCGCCCCACCTGCGTCGAGTTTTCTTCGTTCGACGAGGCCCCACAACTGCCCCCACAACCACCGTCCCCACCTGAGCCCCTTCGATCGCACCGGCGAACTCCGGCGAGCTCTGAAAAATCGACTGACCCAATTTTGAAATTTAGTCTATTGTGATTTAACTAGTGTGGAATATAAAAGGGGAAAACCATAAGCATTGCGAGTATGGTGTTGAGCGTGCCATGGCGGATCTGAAGGTGCAAACCGGACAAAGGCAACTTCGCAACCAAGACAAGAAATCAGAGTAAAGCAGTGGCGATCTATTTTCTTGCTGCAATAAATAAGTTGAGCAGATACAAAAGAGTACCGCCTCTGGTGTGGCGCCGTGTACGCATTTGCTGAGAATTTGATGGTGCCGCGGTAGCGATGGCTGTCGGTGGCGTGGAAGCAGATCTAGGAGGGTAGACGGTGGCGGCGGGGCGCGGTGGACGAGACGGTCGTAGGAGCGGCGCCGGCAAGGTGGACGGCGGTGGGGATGAAGCGAGAGGACGGGATGCAAGGATCCCGGTCCGAAGCCGTGGATGAGAGAGGTCAATCTCTTGTAATGGACGGCGGCGTCGGGGTATTAGCTCCGGCATGGTGGAGGAGGACGGCGGTGGATGGGGTGGCGGACGGCGGTGGACGCAGGAGGGTGGGGTGGAGAAGGTGTTTTGGCGCCCACGGAGTACGAATGGGGAAAAGGGAGGTAGAGAGGAAGGGGGAACCATGTATTCAGGGCGCGCTTGTCTCAAATGCGAGGAAATTTACAAACTTAGCCCCCGTTTCAAATTTCTACTACATCACAGCAACACTAGTCGGTTGGGGATAGGACGGTAATCCCGCATACACCGAATATTTGCCGACGAGAGTTTGTTTTTGGCGCCCACCTTGTATGAATATGAATCGGGGAGGGAGTTGATTTCGGCCGAGGACACACTATGTTTTGGCGCCCACCGTGTATGAATCCGGGTGAGAGGTGGTTACGTCATGTTTGGGTGTAATTACAAACCTACCCCTATCGAAACCTATAGAAATCCAACATATAGACTTTGTGTGGCAGGGATAGGCAGTAGTGATTTCCATCTCACAGGTTTTGGTTCCGGGCGGTTATTGCGACTTTCCCTGCTTCGTTCATTTTGCAGAGTGCATGTTTATCGTGCCAACTCAATTCGAATCCCGTTTGTATTCTATTTTTTTCGGGCGGGATCCATTTTCAATTGGAATTACATTCTATATACATCATTTATATATATATACTTTCAAAAGCACAACAAAGAATTCTTCTCCTTTATATGTATAATATGATTTACAAATACAACGATCTCGAAATCTTAAGGTTGAATTCAAAAAATTTAACCAAATTATGTTCTACTAAAATGTATGGATCAGTAATATCTGCATTTAAATAACATAGATGTGCGTGAATTCATATGAGTATGCATGTTTGATAGATCAATTTTGGTTCGAGTATGGATTACATGTATCATCATCTCGAATTCAAATATTTGAATCCTTTTTTGTTCACTCATTTCACGCCCATCTCTCTCGCATGCATGCTCCTTCAGGTAGCTATCACTCTCTATTCTCCAGCTCACCCGCACGCTCACTTCATGTTGCTCCTATCCTCGCAATAATGGTCTCTCGACGTCTCCCTTGAGAAGTGTCACACTCTCCCTATCATTATAAATTACACGGTTTTCATTATCTCTCACGTCTCTACTGTTCTCTAGTATCACTTGGTACCTAAGCTATCTTTTTCACCACCAAACACACAGTCTCCACTCGTCTTTCACTTTGTCTTTCTCTTTATGGGATTCTCTCACACACCCTATATGTCTCTACATATGACTCATACCACTAAAATTACTCTCTCTATCTCTCCTGTAGACACAACATTTGTTGTGGTCTCCTTTTCGTCTCCATCCTAGACTGACATTATTCATTTGTTTACCGATCAGACAACCCCGACTACCGTCTCCTCTCTCTCTCTCTCACACACACACACACACAGACACACACACACACAACTCTTGCTTCCACTCCCCTTCCCGACTACCGTCTCTCTCTCTCACACAAAACTCTCGCTTTCGCACCCCGACTCGTATTTCTCTCACAAACATTTATTGACTAGCTAGCCTCTTGATAGGTTTATACACCCGCACACTCTTGCTTCCACCATCGCATACATGTCTCTCTCCCGCTCCTTGTATCTATGTAGATTTTTGTTCCCTTCTTGAGACACGCCCTCTCGATCGTGCACACACACTATTGCCTCATTTTAAGCTGATACCTATCGCACACACACTCCCTGTGTCTTTGTCACACATGCACTCCGTCCTCCTCCACTCGCCCTCTCTCTCTCACACACACATGGGCTTTTTGCAACAACTAGCAAGATGCCCATGTGTTGCATGGAACATCAAGATGCATTTGTATGAGTAGTTTATCTTGTGGGGGAAAAGGATGAACGAGGGAAGGCCTTATTTGCAAATGTGGAGAGGGGTGTGGGTATCTTTTTGCAAAATTGTCATAGTTTCCTTCCTATCCGTCAGATATAGATTGGACGACCTATATTGCAGGATGGCAGGCACACGATCATAACCGACAATGCTTATTATAAGAGTAGGGATAAAAAATAGAGTTGGTGATGATGGTGGGCCTGCCATCCTGCAATGTAGGTCGTCTGATTTATATCTGACGGATAGGAAGGAAAATATGGCAATTTACCCGCACTCTTCACCACATTTGCAGATAAGGCCTTCCCTCGTTCATCCTTTTCTCCCACAAGATCTTGATGTTCCGTGCAACGCACGGGCATCTTGCTAGTAAGAGTAGAAATTAGACATATAGCACTTCTCGAATCTTGAAACCAACAACATTCCTCCCTTATCTCATCAAAACCGCCAAAGGAATATATTTTGAGTGAAACATAAAATATTTTTAGTGATATACGTATTTCAAAGCTAGACTTTTTTTCTATCAAATCGGTGAATATGTATTAATCCAGTGGCGGAGGCAGGCCTGGGGCAGCTAGGGCTATAGCCCGAGGCCTAGAAACAACTTCCTTTGTAATTTCTTAATGCAAAGCATAGAAAATCATAGAAGTTTATCACTCAACATAGCACAGCCCCAGGCATAGTCTGCATCTAGCTCCGACACTGTATTAATCTACTTTGATCGAGTGGCAACGCATTGGCACATTGCTAGTAGTTATTATAATTTTTTGGACACCAGACAAACGGTGGAGTACATATACGAAGAGAAGAGGCGCATGCACGCAGTCGGCCTCTCGCTGTCTCGCACACATGAGTGTTACGTAAAGGCGACGTTAACAAATAAACCCTAAAACCCTAGGGGCACGATTGCTGCATTCGCGGGTACTGGGTATGTGGTGGAGCAACTTTGTAGGAATAGTTAGCTTGTGTGATAATTTGATCTGTAGGAGTTAATGGTCGGGCCCACTGGTGAACGACTTGGAGCGCGGTGGCTCGCCAGTTGCCACAGATCGAGTAACCACATTTAGAATATCGTTTTTAGCGGGGTTAAGAGTTCCAATTTTCAATGGCGCGTTATAAGTAGTAAGTAGTTTTTAGAATGATTGGTATGGAGCGAAAATGGAATTCATAGTACTACATACCTCCTTGGCGTATGGTTGTATGGTTTGTTTGTTTTTTTGCGATGGAGGTTGTATGGGTTTATGTTGCGAGATGTTGAACCTGGTAGTTCTAGGGCAAATACTATGGTTTAGATTTAGATGCTGGTTTTCTTTAATGAAAATCAGAAGGGGAAACCCTTCTTCGATTAAAAAAAACTACTACCTCCATTCTGGTTTACTAGTCCCCATCGTACTTTGTGTCAAAGTTTGTCCACGAACTTTACTTGTAAAATGTGAATGGAAAATGAGATTTTGTTATACCCAAACAAAAAAGGACTGGAGGGAGTGATTGCTCTGACATGGACGCGACCTCTCATAGCGCAGGCATTGAACCGGCGCGCGGCCAAGAGGGCCGCACTCGCTGCAGGCTCGGCTGAGCACGCCTCCTCGCTGCGTGCAACCAGCTTAAGACTGCCCCGCCTGCCTTCATTAAATCCATGCGTGTGCCGGCAACACGTCCTTCCGTGAGCCAGCAAGCATTTTAGAACACAAAAAATGACTAAAATATAATTAATTTATGCATGGTCTTGACTTGTTGTGCTCGCACTGGTAGCAGGAACTAGTAGAGGATTTTCTTTATTTATAACTCTCCTCACATTTTTTTGGCTTTGAAGTGAATCATGGTTGTGGACATTATGTATGAATGTGCAGATATCTGTGAACATGAGTTTGATGTGGAAGTTGAACTTGGAATGTCGGGCTTGCCCGTGAACTATACCATCTCCAATGCTTCATCTGTTATTGTTTGGAAAGCAATTGTTGTTATTACATGACCCGGAAAAAAAATATTTTGTGCCACATCAGTAGATGCACGGACATCACAACAGGCATGCTGACTGGATAAACATTTGAACCTAGATATTATGAAGGAAATTTTGTATTGACGACAGTTTTAGATAGTAGGAGACGCCTAGCCTGCTCTACCTCTGCTAGCTTATTTCTCGCTTCTTCCATCTCTTCTTTGGCTTGGGTGAAGAGAGCATCTGATTGCTCTTTTCGCTTCTTCAGGAACTCAGCTACATTCTCAAGGGTTGTTGCACGCTTTCTTTCAGCCTTTACTAATGCCACGAGGACACGAACAACTGACGACTCCACCTGGCTTGTGTGTAATCCAGCATCATCTGGGAATTTGCACCTTGTGTCTAAGCCAGCATCATTAGGGAACTGACACCTTGTGTGTAATCCAACCTCATTTTGGAAACATGATCTCGAGGTTGACCATACTTCCCTCCTCGCAGGAACTGCATCCTGACATGAAGTTACTTCTTTTTAAGATCAATACTCAGAGCAACCTAGATCCATTTAGTAGAAGCCAGACAAATAGAACTCAGAGAAGTGAATTCAAAAGGAAAAATAAATAAAAACAGACTACAAGGTGAGAACACCCACTTCCTACATCAAGCTAAAACGAAAGCATTAGGACGATTAAGACTCTTCTTATTACACATCGAAGAACACCACGCTTAAGAGAAACAGGAACTACAACATATACACATCGAAGAACACGAGGCTACACGAAAGTAATTGAAAGGGTGTTACTTACCAAAGCTCGTTTTACAGGTTCGGAGCAGCTCCTCTTTAACTTGCCACGCTCCTTGAAGATGTCCCGAATATCCCGTGTTTGGTCTTCATTGCTCCTCTGCATGTTCGCACTCGTGGTTTTAAAGTCTCAACATGGCAAGAAAAATATACTACTAGTAATACTCGCTTATCTTGTGGGCAACATTAAAGCACTCGTCTGCCATGTTAGAGCATCTCCAACAAGATAAACTACTCATACAAATGCATCTTGATGCGTGCAACGCATGGGCATTTTGCTAGTTCTAAAACCTTTCCATCATTTGCCACACTACTGGTTGCAGATGAAAAACCTACCCAAGCACAGCGCAATACAGGAGCGATGCACAATTACAAGCTGATATTCTGTTGGACAATGGAGGCTATAACCAATTACTTTTACGGGAACAATAGCACCCAGGAAATTTGAAGGGTAGGTATGAACGAAATTGGAATTGCACATGTACTGCTAAGTGATTCAATACACACATTACCAATCGAGGAGGAGAACGATGGTCGCGTCGGCCTCTGTAAGTCATGGTCGGCAACAGGAGTCAGTTCATTGTCCACGACGGTGGTACTTCTGCGCTTGGCGTCGGCTTCCGGGAAGCATATCCGAGACCGTGGAAGATGATGCCGGGGAAGAGGCTCCGTGTACGACGACGACGGTGGACCGGCTCTAGTGCGGCGTACGAGGTCGTCGATGAGGCAGATGCACTGCGGTGGACGAGTGCGCCGATGTAAATGGGAGGAGAATGAAGGCTGTGGTGCCGTGGAGAAGTCTATTTTGCGGTGGGGATAGAAATTGGGGAGTATTCAGGTGTACTATTCTGGGTGCCGGGGTGGGATTGGCTGGGTAGGGTGAACCTGAAGTTATGAAAACAGCCCCCTACCAAGTGTCATACGTAGGCCTATTCCGAAGGCTATCATGGTAACTTCCCACTGCTCGAATCAGGGTCGTGGGAGATTTTCCCGCCGACCTCAAAATTTTGTGACACTGGACTCCCCGTGTGGCGTGTTGAGTGATTCGGCTAAGCAACTAGCGAGTAGTAGTAGTAAACTCTGCATATTAGGTTTGACCAAAGTCAAACTTCCTAAAGTTTGACCAAGTTTATAGAAAAATATAAACATTTACCATAACAAATATGTATGATGTGAAAGTACATTCAATAATGAATCTAATGGTATTTATTTGTTATTGTATAAGTTAATATTTTTTGTTATAAGCTTTCTGAGAGTTTACAAAACTTGACTTTGACCAATGCTAATACGCGGACTTAAATAAAAACAGAGGGAGTACACATTTGTTTTCTTAGTTTGTAGTGAACTAATCATTTGTTGAAATTGTGAAATAAATATATTAGGCTATTGACTTCGAATGTAATGGTCTATACAATTCAATAGTTACAATCATTGTCGAATCCCAAGATGTATACAAGGTCTATAGTACTTCACAACATGCTCAAACTCACATAATCCCAGTCAAATGAGAATCTAAATGCATTTCATAGTTATTACTTTGTAGGATGCAACAAGAACAACCATAACTCTACATCAGCCATTATAGAAGCAACATTTTGACATATCCCAATGTGTGAAAGAAACATGCACAGAGAGCTTTTGAAGATGGAGCAGATAGGACGGGAAAGATTGTATGTATGTGGACGAGAGAGTAGGAGACAAACCTAACAAGACAGAGAGAGAGAGATAGAGAGAGAGAGAAAGAGAGAGGAAGAAGTTAGGTCTGTGAGAATGATGCATACATGTAATATACATGAGATGCATGTGCATCTGGATTCTATATACGTGGAAGGAGAAGAGACAACATGTTTGATGAGACAGCATGAAAAACATGGACGAGAGGGGAAGGATCTCGTGGGTTGAGGGATTGACAATTTTGTGCGGGGGAGAGAGGGATTGATAATTTTGTGCAAGAGAGAGAGAGAGAGGGTGGGGGGAGGAGTCAGTCAGCCGTCGCCAGATCACCCTGCTTCCAAATGACCCCGCATTCTCTAGCGCGGTGTGGTCGCCGTCTTCGATCTGCTCGTTGCCCTCTTTGAAGATTGAGGTGTTGTGCATGTTGGGGTGCAAAGAAGCACAAGCGAGAGTGGTCGCTGTATAATCTTGGATGGGGATGAATTGTGTGCTCGGGGGAGTGTGTGTGTGTGTGTGTGTGTGTGTGTGTGTGTTGTGCTGCGTGTGTCACTCTCTGTGTGTGTGTGTGTGTCAGATATTGAGAGAAAACAAACCTAAGGATAGAAATGGGTATTCACGAAGAGATTGTGCGTGCCTTGAGGTGGGCAGGGGCCGGGTGAGGGTGTCAAAATGTGCGCGTTGATGCATGTGTTGCATGCGACCGTGCGAGGGATGGACGAATCGAGAGAGATGGTTGTTGTGTTACAGATGCTCCTCTCTTTGTCTCTCTCTCCCTCTCTCTCTCACACACACAAGTAAACTAGAAGACCGTTCTCTCATGTATACACAACGTATCGACATCTGTGTATGTCTCACTCATGCACGATCATTTGCACATTCACACCTCTCTATGTCTGTATCACACGCACACCGTCTCCACATTGCCCTTCCGCCACAACACACATATGGACACATACACACGTTCTCTCTCAGTCACACACACAAAATCAGTATTTAAAAAACTAGGGCGCACCTAAAACGTCCAAATCCAAATAAACACGAACTGGAGCTAAATTCAAATATATGAAAATATTGTAGCGTCAAGAACTTTCACAGGAAAAAAAAGTTGAGTAATATTCGAGGATTGTTTTCACACACACAAAAAGGTTTGGTGGATGTCCTTCGAGCGCGACATGGTGACGCACCGTTCGATCGACCGCGCGGCCGCAGTTCACGCACTTGCACAGGATTCCGTATCGTGGCCGTGGTACAAAGGCTGGTCACAATGGGCAAGAACATAAGCTAGTAACTAATAAAAGCGCTGCCTAAGTCTAATGTTTACGTGTACTAGTACGGTTTTCTTTTAAGTTTGACCAACCTTATATATAAAACTAAAGTAAGCTCCCACACGCGCACTCATTAATATGTCGCCGCCGCCGTTGCGCATGCCGGCGCCCGCCTGCTCCGGCCAACAATTTCTCGCCCATCACCGTCGTGTTACCGCCATCCCTGTGCCATGAAGCCGAAGGCTCGCCCACTCACGTCGTCTACAGTCCCTCCTCGCGATGCCGCCGCGCTGCCAAGCACGCGAGCAGCTGGTGGAGCCGCGTCTATGCACGCAGCGTACGAAGAGGAGGACGAGCGCGTGCTCCAGCACGCCGACGAGGAGGAACTAGTGTGTCATTGTCGTCTCCGCCTGCGCGGAGGAGGCGCGCATGGTGGCTGTCGCGGCGGAAGCCGGTCGCGCGCGTGTCGAGCTCGCAAACCGGGTGCGGACGCGGAATCTACCTTTGAGACCTTGAATGCCACGTGGATCCTGCAATCTGAAGGAGCAATTTGGGTCAGTCGACTCATGTGAGCCGTTGGATGCAACATGGATGGATAGAAGGGCTTCTTCCACCTCTTCTGCTGTCTTCTTCCTTCGCTCTGTCGAACTTCTTTCACAAATCTACTAACCCAAATTATACTACTAGTACGAACATATTAAGTACACTAGGAACACGAAGATACAAGCAGTAGTACCAACTGCAAGAAGAATAGTAGTAAGACATAGTACTAGTACTATTGTATGTACTAAAGAGTTCAAATAACGAGAAATAACATAAACATAGTTCTGCTGGGGCCTCAGCACAACACACCCTTGAAAATAAACTAATAAGCAACTAGTCCGCTTGACACTGCAGTAGAACCAGCATGAGCGACGACACTGCCACCTACTTGGAGTCTGAGTCCACGTCCTGGACTTCGTCCTCGTCCCTCTTCCTCTTCTTCTTCGCCGACGCTTCTTTGCTTGAACCGGACACTAGGCTCTGCTTCTTCATCCAACCCTTGTAGATATTTAAACAAAGGTAGGCATCCATTGCTGCGTACAGGATGTGATCTTCATCTAATGTCTTCGACTCCCATGCATGATGAAACTCGTGATGAGGTTTCTTCAGTTTAGCGTACGAAGGATCAATCATGGCTGCTGACAGGGTCAGCATTGAAGGTTGAGAGGAGGACACCAGGCTTGCCTTCTGGAGATCGAAGGGCTGGCCTACAACGAGACCTATCCAACGCAGGACGTCACTGTCGTTCATGAAGCCTACAGTAACGAATTTCACTCTTTTGTCCTTGAGGAAGTTCTTAAAATCCTGGCACTCAATGTCGGCATGGCATATGTGGTAGACCAAGCAAACATTATGTACGCAAACCTGGATCACGGCGGGCTTCTTCCTCTCTTCGTCCTTTAGATCCTTCTCTCGTCCCAGGACTGTGGTGTACTCAACATCTAGCCCAGTGACCCACTCATCCGTTGAACTGTTGAACATGCGTAGGAAGCGAGCAAGCCATGCTTTCACTGTCTCGGATCCACGTGTGTAGATGACGATGAACTAATCACTGGTGATGGCTCTAACCTGGTACTCAGCAGCGACCATGGAGATTTTGGAGGCCATGGATTTTGGAGGAGGGTTAGGAGAAGTTGAACTGTTGTACCCCGCAAAAAAAACTGGGAGCGAACTAATGTGAAAGGACAGGACGACTGGGAGCGAACTGTTGTAAGGTAGAAGACGGGGACGAGTAGGGCGTGCGAATGGCGTGGGGTTTGCTAGCTTGCCCGGTGGATAAACTATTGCAAGCCCCCATAGAGTTCTCGAGAACTATGCGGGACCCACTATATGTCATGTCTACTAGACCCATATCGTAGGCTTCTGCCTGTTCGCACGCCATGCCGGCGCATGGATGTAACTTCACTTAATTCCGTCAAACGTCGCGCCTCCCACGACCTTCGCCTCCCTCGCGCGGTCGCGCCCTTTGAGACTTCGACCGGCTATAAATGAGCATTTTTTTGCCTTTTTTAGACAAGCAATTTTTTTGCCTACTCCGCATGCATGATACTCCCTCTGGTCCTTTTTACTCCCGTCAACCGTTTGCAAAGTGTTTGACCAAATTTATACTTTTTTTTGAACACCACCTTATATTAATTAACCAGCCACACCAGTACACTCATTCGATACAATATTCACCACACAGGGCGGTACGTTATTTACAAGAATACCATCTAATCTATTGTCAAAGCTATACTTAGCGATTAAGTGTGTCACCTTATTGGCCGAACGGCTAATCTTTGACAATTGAAGATTGTTGATCAACTTTGAGATGCTCAACGCTTTCATCTTCAGGTCACGCATAGCAGACCTGTCAACGCTTTGACAGGCATCAATGAAATCCCACGACCAAATTTATACTAAAAATATAAATATCTACAATACTCCCAAAACACTTAGGCACGGTGCATTAACTTCTACCTCGTTTCTTGTTTCTTGACATATCAACCAATAGGAGATGTGTGTGTGCATGCTTTTAATGACTTAAGACTACCAAACACGACATGCAGTGGTTAGTTCATTGCATGCAATGCTATTAATTAGCAAATAAACATTAAGATCTCTCGTTTTCCCCTCCTCATTGGTCACAGTGCACAATCTAAGATGACTTGCTCACCTAGACGGAGGGAGTACTGATTATAATGAGTATAAGAACTACGTTTTATAATGAGTGTAAAAATATTGATTTGACATTGTGAATATTGACACATTGTGGAATAGTTTTTGAAGTCTGCAAAAGTACTCAACTAGTGCTGTCGTTCTCCATAAAAAATGTGTTTACCAATGCATGCATGAACACTAGTTACTCTAACCCCCCTCTCTTCTTTAATTCTTTGCCACATTAGCATGTTTGCTATTCCCGTGTGCATGATACCAGCTAAGATACCACAATTATGGCCAGCCTTAATCATCGCATGCAATAATTTAGTGCACCTTGAAATATGAACATGTGTGGGGCGTGTTTGTTTTTAATGACTTGAGACTATACCTAGCCCCGCATGCAAGATGACTTATTATGCACCATTCCCCATACCTGCAGGAAGCCCGTTCGTCTCCAAATCTTTTCCTCTCCATGTGTGGAAACAATATGCCTGCCAAACTCTCCTTCTCCCTCCGGCGGTCCCACCACTCCAGCCCATGTGAAAAAAATCTACATGCATGACTCTCCTCCCCCCACGCTCGTCCAATCCGTTGTGACCAGCAATATTTCCACCCCTTCGCTCCCCCGTAATTTACTCCAACAAATATGCCCACGTAGTTGTTAATTAGCTGCAGGTGCATTCGGTCACTGACATATGGGCCCAATAGGGGTCTGGCCCACTTGTCAGTGACGCAACTGGACCGGCAGTTAAGTCAGTGCAGCGTAGTCCATATCTTACATAGGTGTGCCATTGCTCGCTATAAATACCGCGCCTCCCACAACATCGCTATCTCCTCCCCCTCACGTTCACGTTCATCGCTATCTCCTCCCCCTCCCTCTCACGTCGACCACCATGGCATCGCCCCTCCCAAGCCCTAGGAGCCCCTCGCTGCACCGCGCGAACGGTCATGCGTCGTTGTTCCGTTCCTCACCGCCACTAGTCGAGGAGGAACGTCGGTGTTCCGCTCCTCGCCGTGGCGCGACGCATCGCCGTTCCATTCCTTGCTGCCACTAGTCGAGGAGGACGCGTCGGTGTTCCGCTCCTCGCCGCGACGCGACGAGGTGGACGCGTCGGCGTTCCCAATCTCGCCAGCACGCGCGCTGGAGGACGGCTCCCCGCTACGAGGAGAACGCTGCACTGCCCGCCGAGCCCCCCAGCCTTGAGGAGCTTTGGAAAGAAATGGATGTCGCCTTGTGGGAGGCTTTGCCTCTAGCAGAGTGCGCCAAAATAGAGGCGGAGAAGAAGGCTGAGGAAGAGAAGCGCACCACGGAACAAGCTGCCTGGGAGGCCTATGTCGCGTCCGAGAGAGTCAGGCAATTGGCTCTTTGGCAGAAGGCTCGTGCGAGGGCCGTGAGGGTGGCGGAGGACGCCCGTGCCGACGCCCTGAGTGTAGTTGGGCCCAAGCGCCTCATCTACGCTTGGCGGTACGTGGACCGGGTGCACGCTTCCAGCGAGGAGGAGTACCTGTTGGCGCTGGATCACCACAGCAGTGAGATCGCGCTCGCCCGCCGGCAAGCCGCCAATCAGCACCTCGCGAGTTGCGAGGCTGAGGAAGAGGCGTTGTGTCGGCGCGCTGGGAAACGGCCACGCACCAGGGCACTCGTGGCGCGCCGCAAGCGCTCCTGCGAGCGCCGTGGCTTTTAGGAGGAGTATAATTTTTGTTTCGTAAGGTGATCTCATTAGTTTTGGGACGGAAATGATAAATCCCAAACGTTCAGGAATTTTTAGCGTCCTTAATTAAGTATGTAAAAGGGAAAGTTTGGAAACCTTGTGTATACGTACGCATTTTGCAAGTACGTGCATATAGCACAAACTTTACTATATACTATCGCACTACACGTCTCTCTCGATATATGCTTGCAGACTGTGCTACTCCCTCCGTCCAGGTCAATAAGTCATCTTCGGTTGTGCACCGTGACCAAGAAGGAGGGAAGACTTATACACCTAGACGGAGGGAGTACTACTATTACTTATGTACGTGCAAATGCACGTTTTAACATTACGATGCGGTTTTTGTAAAAGTAGAAAAACAACACTAGTCAAGCTTGTGAAACGATTCAATGCAAAACAAATGCAAAAATGCTCGTTTGATTGTTTACTTTTAGCTTCCTTCTCTGTGGTTATTTCTCTATCGTACTTTGTACGGAGTATCTCACTGGTTGGAAAGGCATGCAAATTCCCAAACCGCTTCCTACACCCTGTATCTCACTGGTTGTCGGCGTTGACGTTGTCGCCCATGTCGAGGATGAGGTTGCCGAGGTCGGGGAAGAAGTCGTCGTTCGCGAAGTCATTGTTGCCAGCAGTCACGCGAGTGCGCTCCCCAAAAACCTGATCGCCCCTCTCCCATACAGGATCACGAGAGGCGGGTTCCAGAGGCCTGCTGTCCCTTCTCCCGGTGCACACCAAAAGGAGGGATGGAGAAGACTTGCTTGGCGGTGCAATGATCTGGAACGGTGGTGAGAAACTATATAGTGCGGGCTGGGTAGGTCGTGGGAGTATAGCTCTGTCCTCGGCTCGGCTCAATCCCGCAACCCGCGGCGCATCGTGACGAGGCGTGGCGTGGCGAGGCTAGGGAGGAGGAGGAGGAGCGCGCGTGTAGGTCTCATCTTCTCATGCTCATACAAGTGGTAGAAGAGCTCACCTTATAAAGGCCTACTAGCAAAATTCCAACATCGACATGGCCGTCCATGAAACGAGAGTGGCTGTAGGGGACGTTGCACTAGTTGAATATATGAGCAAGTTACTACAAGATTTAATCTGAATAAGCACAAAATAAATCATGACGGCTATAACAGAGATGAAACTAATCATGTGGACTAGCATAGTAGTAGGATACATGAATTCTACCATGATTTCAAACAGGAAGGACAGAAACACATACGATGCAACGGGAGCAGCACCGTTGGCGTTGAGGTTGTCGCCCATGTCCAAACACCACGTAGACACGGTCTTTGAGCATGGTTCGTAGTCGTTCCACGCTCGGGCTTTGAAGTTTGTAACTATTTTAGATTAGAATATACTACTCCTCCGGTGCTAGTAGTAGAGCAGAGTCCTACTCTACTACTCTACTCAAGAAGTTAGGGCATAGCATTGTAGGGAGTACCAGTATTGCGATCACTCAAGCAAGTTGTCTGGCATCGACATGACCCTACACTGCTAGTATGTGTCTCGTAAGTCAAGCAGCGTGCTGTAGTCATCATCACCTGTCCACTTCCCGCAGCACATATTCGCTTCTCCATCTTTGTCCGCACATAATCTCGTCCAATATTCCATCCCCGCTAAGAGCATCTCCAATAGCATGTGTATATTTGGATGTCTATATATTCATATAGACAATGGTCTAAAAAGATTCTCTCATATACACGTCCAGTTTTGCATCAGAATGTCTATATACATGGACCATGACAGGTGGGCCGTCGCTGGGGAGAGAAAGAAATCATGACTGCAACTGAGTTTAGACAACTCCTTCACATTGTCCAGGCGTGGACATTGTCGAGGTCGATATAGAGGGTGTGTATATTTGGTCGACCATATAGACAAGCTGTTGGACGCCTGTTTTGGGGTCACGTCGTGGAAAACGAGTATAGACATCCATATAGACAAGCTATTGGAGATGCTCTAAGGTGCCTCCCCCCCTCGTCCGAAACCCAAGCACTAACAATGGCAGAACTGAGCAGCGTCCGCTGAAAGAGTGGCTGGAATTCGCTCCCCATAGAGGTAATCAAGCTCGTTGTTTCGCGTGTGGACAATCTCAGTACCATGTCGCCCGCCGCGTGCTCGTCGGGGCTGTACCGTTTACTCAAAGCCCTCAAGCCGGAGCTTTTTAAGCTAGCTCCTTGCTTGCTGATGCCGCCTGATCTTTAGAAACGGCATGTCACGCAGCATAACGATCGTAGGGTGGCGAGCATCAACCCCCTTGACTGCGATCCGATCCCCGTCAGCCTCAACTACATTAACGATATGTACTGGGTCGGCATGAACACGTCTTGGATGGTGCTCGTCGACGGTCGCGGCAGCTGGATGCTCGTGGAGGTCTACACCCAGCGATTGATCCCCCTTCCTTCAATTAACACTGCACTGCTTTGGCACCACGGCCCAGAATACTCGGAATCTTACAGTAGCCAACATGATACCAAGTTTGATTTGCTCAAGGTTGTAATCTGCCAAGTGCCCACAAGATCTGTGAATTATAAAGACTTCAGGCTAATTGCGTTCTTCAACCGCGGCCTCGCCTATCTGACAGGTCACTGTGGTAAGTGGATAAATCTGCACGCCCATTGCAGGATCATACATCCTCCATGGTTCTCTGATGCCATTGAACACAAGGGCTTCATTTACGCTGTCGACTCCTTCTATGGCTAGACGTATTGCTGGCCTACTCCAGTCATCGCTACAAACGGCTGTTACAGCAGTATGTTACTTTCCTATGATATCATGATGGCTTGCTTATATTACTGTCAACATTTGCTGAAAAAATATTCATGCTCATAACTTGCTATTCTTAAGATTGACTAAACCAAGAGCCCTTTTTTATTTGACTCCAACTTGATATGATGTTGTAGGTTGCCTGGTGTCCCTACCCTTCCTAACCCCAGGACCTTTCAAAGAAAGGCGGCATGACAGTTGCAGGTGGTTCCTGGCTCGATCAGACGACGACGAAAGATTGACGATCGTTCGCACGTATCGGACGTGTTGTTTTGCGGAATACAATCACAGTCACTGCAAGGTCTTTGAGCAGGATCCCGGCTTCTCTGGGCCTTCAGGAATTTTTGACTGGAGGCTGGTAAGTAGCCTTGGTACACGCTCTCTGTCTGTCGGACTGAATTATCCGATTAACCAGGAGATAACCGACGACAAGGATCATGATGGCAGCGTGGTTTCGTTCATCAGGCAAAATTGTGTGTGCACAGTGTACCATGCGTCTCTGCATGCACCATACCCTGATATGTGTCGCCACGCTCTGCAGCCCAAAGTAGGAGAGAGGGTCGCAAGTATCAGACTTCGACCTACTGGCTGGAGTTTCCCCTGTCAGGCACCCATCTGGTTAAAGCCGTCAGCCAATCTCCACAGCTTAATAAATAATAACGTCTAACTGAGCCAGTTAGTTAGATGCGTACACTTGGTGTAGTAGGATCTTTATTTAGTTTGATGCATACACTTGTTCTTTTTTGGTAGCCCTTTTGTAATGATGGCTGATGTTTGATTTGGAAGAGAGAGCTGCGGCTTCACTCTTCTGGCCTGCTTACTGCTTCTGTTGCACCCCCAACCCTGGTTGCTACTGCTGCTGCTATTTTCAATGTACAATCAATAGTATATTTCGTCTGTTGGTTGAATAAATGTGTTGTTAGAATGACAAACACAATGTTTTGGAAGTCGTTGCACGGTTCGATCCTTTAGTGCCCCGTACCGTACGTAGCGCATACTATTTATCATACGGAACACATTTTTTTTGAAACTCGGAACACATTTTCCACTTGTTGATAACATGCAGCCCACTGATGAAGGCCCAATAGAGAAGCCCATAATTAACTGCAAGGGAGGCTCTCACATGAATCTGGCCCAGGTACATGCTCATGGTCTCCTAAACATAAATAAGTAAATAAATAAATAAATAAAGCTAAATGATCATGCACCAGTTCTTTGGGAAAATAGATAGCCCACTATTTCTTTTTGAAGAATACCCAAGCTAGGCCTATTTGTTTTCTCCGAATTACTGGGCTGCAAATCTTTCAAGACGAGGAGGGATGCATTCCGGCCTGGCTTAAGAGTATGGTCAATGTCTGTTAAAAGTAATATCAAAAGGGGTTGAAAATTCCAAAAAATTTATAGCAAATGGGATATAAGTTTCTTTTTTTTGTTTTTGTTCTTCACTGATATCTTATACGTATTTCATTGGATTTAACATGACATAGTACTAATTTATTTTTAAATTTTTTTAGTATGGCTATAATTTTTGGATTAAGAATATTTTGTTCCCCAGCAAAAATTTGCAAATTTTCAAAATTTCTCACATATTTAGTTAATTTTTTTTACCCCGGTACTGACCAGAAAATGGCCAGCAATTCTAAAAATGGAAAACGGGCTGCAATAAGTTCCATATTAATTAGAAAATGAGTAAAAATTATAAAAATAATAGCAAATGGGCTGTACATGCCACAGATTTTGAGGCTGACTTGTTTACGCAAGGCTTTGTCAGTGAACACACGATTCTAGCAGTAGTTAGTGTTGGATGTCCATCCAGCGGCCGACGTGCTTGTTCAATATCTGATTTTCCTGCTCCAGCCGCCTAAACTAGCGCCGGCGGGACTGCCTGCTCCCTCCTCTTGTGGCCCGCTGTGATGCCGCGTAGGCTTCCCCGGCCCACCCTACTCCCTCCGCTGGCCTGGCCGCATGCAATCAACTGCCTCCTTATTACGCGAGAAAAAATGATTCCTCCCACTGACATCTGGGGCGCACCGGTTGGGACGTTGACCTGTGGGCCTACTAAGTTGACGCGTACGCAGGGCTTGTCAACTTAGTCAACAAACGATTCTAGCAGCAGTAACCGTTGGATTTGAATCGAACGGTCCTGCTGCTTCTTCAATCGCTCCTCTTCTTGCACCAGCCGCCCAAATCAGCACCGGGGAGACCGCCTGCTCCTGCCTCCAGTGGCCGGCTGTGCTGCCGATGAGGCCTCATCGCCCCCTACTACTCCCACCGCTAGCCAGGCCCTGCGGCGACGGTAGCCTCACACCGCAGCCGAACCAGTGAACCCTCGTACTCCTCTCCGCGTGGGCATCCACTGCCGCGTCTTCCCCGGCTCCACGTCGTCCCCTTCCTAGGCCTCGCCGTTGTCTACCACCTTGGTGCTCTCGGCCCGGCGTGGTCAACGTGGTCAACGACATTCCATCGGAAGAGTACTGTACGTGGAGAGGCTGACAGCTGGGTCCACGACCATAGCCTAGTTTTTTTTGTGATTTGCCAAGTAAGTCGCTTTGTCAGGCCTGTTGGGCTGCAAATCTTTCAAGACGAGGAGAGCTTTCATTCGGCTAGCCGAGAAAATGGCCCATCAGTAATGAGAAATGGGTTGTACATTTTTAAAACACATCAAACCGGCAATTAGTTTCAAATATCTTCTTTTCATTTCGAGATTTGAAATTACATTAATTTTTATGCATGGAGAATTTGTTGGATTTTATATTGATATACATTTATTTTTAAAATCAGTTTGAATGTGAGTCGAAATTTCGGGATTAAAAACAGTTCGGACCGCACTGAAATATGCAAAATTTCGTATAATTCTTTAACCATGGCCACAATATGGGCTGTAATGCTAACAAAAAGAATAGGGACAATTCCGTTTCTCCCCCTAACTTGAACCCACACCTGGCATTTACCCCTAAATTTTGAGCATGCTCAAAAATGCCCCTCTTCCGTCAAAGCTTCTTATAGATATACCCTTCCATACCATTTCTGTGTGGTCAAAGGCGTTTGACTGGCTACGGGACATTTTCTGGCCAGTTTTGCCCCTATACGCATATGACACTTACAGGTGGGACCTGCCCTAGGGAAAAGAAAAGAAAAAAATCTCTCACTCTCTCCCTCACCCCCTCTGTCACTTACAGGTGGACCCACCAAAAAAGTAAAAAGTTGTATTCTCTCTTACCTCTCTATGTCTCTCTCTCGCTCACCTCCGGCGGCGGCCAACATCTGACGGTGGCCAGCTTTAGGCTCGCAGGCATGGTTTGCGGACGATTAGATCGAGCACTTCCCGATCTGTTTTCCAGCAGGATAAATCAGACCGAGGCACCCAAAATCGATGGCTCACTCATCGTCTTTCCCAACTCCGGTGGATTGTGGCCGCTGCCCGATCTCCTCTAGCCATGAATCTAGGAGGATTCCCCCTTGTTACTCAGCTCCAAGGCAACCTCTCGAATGTCCTGGTGCACCCTCAAGCTTCCCTGCATCACCGAGAACCCCTCCCCATGAGCGCCGCCCATCGTCGCCGCTCGAGCTCACTATTTCCCATCCTCACAGCCACTGCACGGTCTCCGACCAACTCAGTCCAGTTCGTCTTCATGCCCGCAGCCTCGTAGGACCGCTCTGAAGCCCACAGACCTCTCCGGCATCCTCTCGTACGTCGTCGGGCGCCGACGTTTAGCCGCTGTCGTTAAAAAGCGATTTAGGCTAACCGAGTTAAGTGTTCCACTGACTCATGGGCCCTTTACTAACTATAAAACAATTATAAAATTTTTAAAGAGAGAATGACATGTGGGCCTCCAAAACCAAATTTGACCAGTCTTTGTTGACTAGTCCAACTTTGACTTAGTTTTTTTTCTTTACCGAAATGTGGACTAGTACCATCCAGGGGCATTTTGGACAAAGCACATGGTCAAACCCCTTTGACCTAACAGAAACGGCGCTCATGGGTATTTCTATAACACCACCTAACGGCGCAGGGGTATTTTTGAGCATACTCATAATTTAGGGGTAAATGCCAGGTGTGGGTCAAGTTAGGGGGAGAAATGGAATTGTCCCAAAAGAATATGGGCTCCAAAAAAACCTTAATAATTAGCAAATGGGCTGTAAATTATTAGAAATAATGGCAAATGGGATGTATGCTGTTTTCCACAGATTTGAGGCTTTCCTAAAAAAAGGTTGACGCACAAGCAGTAACTGTTGGATGGCAATCCAACGACCGTCGTGCTTCTTCAATCTCTGCTCTTCCTGCTCCAGCCGCTCAAACAGGCGCCGGCTGGACTGCCTGCTCCCTCCTTCCCGCGGCCGGCTCTGCTGCCGTGCAGGCCTCACCGCCCCACCGTACTCCCATCGCTGGCCTAGCCATCCCTCTACTCACCCACACTTGTTGTTATTCTCCGGCGACGGCAGACGAACCAGTAAACCCTCGTACAGTCATACTCCCCTCCGTGTGGGAAACAACTACCGAGTCTTCCCTGCCTCCGTGTCGTTCCCTTCCTAGGCCTCGCCGTCGTCCACCGCCCTGGTGCTCTCGGCGCGGCCTGGTCAACGTGGTCAACGACCGACATGCATCTGAAGTGGACTTTACGTGGAGACACCGACAACTGGGTCCACGGCCGCACGCAAGGAAATGCCTCCTTATTACGCGCAAAATAATGATTCCTCCACCTGACATCAGGGACCCACCGAAAGGGCTTCTGTATTTCGCGAAAAAACATTACCGCCGCCGACAGCTCGGACCCACCAGCTATATCTTCGCACACAAGGAAGTGCCTCCTTATTACACACAAAAAATGAATACTCCCCCTGTTAGCTGGGACCCAGTATAGTGGCAGGCTGACTTGTGGGCCTACTAAGTTGACGGGGACGGAGGGCTTTGTCAACTTAGTCAATATGCACGATTCTAGCTCCAGTGACCGTACGATGTCCATCCAACGGCCGTAGTGCTTCTTCAGCCTCTGGTCTTCTTGCTCCAGCCGCCCAAACCAGCTCCGATCGTGCCTCGTGCTCCTGCCTCCCGTGGCCGGCTGCGATGCGGCGGAGGCCTCACCGCTCCCTACTACTCCCACCGCTGGCCAGGCCATCCCTCTACTCACCCACACCCCCTGTTATTCTGCGGCGACGACAGCCTCACACCGCAGCGAACTAGTGAACCCTCATACTCCTCTATGCGTGGGCATCCACTACCGCATCTTCCCCGGCTCCGCGTCATCCCCTTCCTAGGCCTCGCCATCGTCCACCGCCCTGGCGCTCTCGGTGCAGCGTGGTCAACGTGGTTAAGGAACGGCTTCCATCGGACGTGGACTGTACGTGGAGAGGCTGACAGCTGAGTCCACGGCCGCAGCAAGGAAGTGCCTCCTTATTACGTACAAAATAATTATTCCTCCACCTGACAGCAGGACCCACCGGACGGGCCATCGTATTTCGCCCCCCTGACTGCTGGGACCCACCAGCTACATATTCGCACGCAAGGAAGTGCCTAACAGTCGGGACCCACCTGGTCGAAGCATACGTAGCGTTGTCACTCTGGTCGCGAACGTGTACGTACATATATATTGGTCGATGTAGAGGCGCGCATGTGTCGTAGTAGAGGCAGTCAGGGTGCAAGAAAGAAAATACGGCCACGGATGTGTACATATGGGCGGGGTCTCGAACGCCTACTCGCGCATACGTACGGCGAGGGATCGTGTACATGGCTGGGTCGGAACAGAGAAACAACATCATCATCGTGTTCATGGGGAGGCAATGGAATGCGTCGTGTTCATGGGGAGGCAACGGAATGCGTCGTGTTCATGGGGAGGCAACAGAATGCGTCGTGTTCATGGGGAGGCAACGGAATGCGTTGTGTTCATCAGGAGGGCTTGGGCGGAACTGGCAATGGAAACAAGGCTTGGCGTACCGCAGAACGGAGGAAACGGCCTTGTGTTCGACCGGCCACGTTCAAAACGGGATCCTGTTCATCGGGAGGGGTGTGGCGTACCGCAAAACGGAGGAAACGGACCTCCTATGGTCGAAATAGGGGTCCTGTTGATCGGGAGGGGTGTGGCGTACCGCAAAATGGAGGAAACGAACCTCCTACGATCGAAACGGGGGTCCTGTTGATCGGGAGGGGTGTGGCATACTGCAAAACGGAGGAAACGGACTTGTGTTGGAGCGCTACGGTGGAAACGGGGGTCTTATTCATCGAGAGGGGTGTGGCGTACTGCAAAACGGGACTCCACGGGATACTGTTCATCTCCACCGTTGACCTCCTCCAGCCTCCACGGGCTCCTATTCATCCAGCCTCCACGGGCTCCTCTTCATCCAGCCTCCACCCGCGCTACTCCACCGGCTACTGTTCAACCACCCCTCCACCGTCTACTGTTCATCCAGCCCTCCACACCACGGGGTCCTATTCAACCACCCCTCCACGGGCACCCCTCCACCGTCTACTGTTCATCCAGCCCTCCACACCACGGGGTCCTGTTCAACCACCCCTCCATCGTCTACTGTTCATACAGCCCTCCACACCACGGCATCCTGTTCATCCACCCCTCCACGGGCACCCCTCCATCGTCTACTGTTTATCCAGCCCTCCACCACACCACGGGGTCCTGTTCATCCAGAGGCAATGCCACCGCTCACTGTTCATCCAAACCCCCTGCAACGCTCACTGTTCATCCCATCGATCGGCTTCAGTTAGCAGCAGTAGCGAAGGAATCGCTCGATAGGGTTCAGTTAACAGCCATTGATCGATCGCTCGAGTTCAGTAACGTGTAGCCTGCAGTGCAATCGCTCGGGTTCAGTTAGAGCCCAACGCCTCGCTCGGGTTCAGTTAGAGCCAACGCCTCGCACACACACGCATACGTGTACGAGAGAAACGCGCATCGCTCAGCCCCCGATCTCCCACCGTAACTGGGAACTCCTCGGAATTTTCCTCCCCCTCGCTTCTACCACGGTTTTTTCAGTCATGGACGGCCCAAAGAATGTCATGCAGCTGCGTCTCCGGCCCGCCCAGGACGAAAATCCCATTTTCTGTCATCATTTTTTGTCATCGAAGTAGGAGCCCACCACATCTATGATGATACCGGGTTTTGTCACAATTATTGTCATAGAAGTGTCATATGTATGACAGAAAAAAATTTCGTTCGGCCCAAAATGTCACGGATGTGTCTTTTTTTGTAGTGCCCTTTGCACTTCACGTCCTTGACCTTGGTCTTCTTCTCCTCTAGATCTGCAGCGGCGAGCTCGAGGAGGGAGAGACGCCCCTCCTCAGCTCTTGCACACTTGGTTGCTATGTTGAACAACTCCAAAGTCATGCACAACTCCTCATGTATGGCAAGCTCCTCCTTTATCTTGATGTCGCGGACGCCGTCGGAAAATGCCGAGATGATGGCCTCGTCCATCACCTTGGGGATCTTGATACATGTGTTGTTGAAGCGCTAGATGTACTTATGTAGGGTTTCTTCCGGTTGTTTCTTGATGTGGCGTAGGTTACTCGCGGCCGGGGGGCGGTCGTGAGTGTCCTGGAAGTTGGCGATGAAGTGGTTGCGCATCTTATCCCAGGAGGATATCAAGCCTGGAGGCAGGTTCAGGAGCCATGAGCGAGTGTCGTCCTTGAGAGCCATGGGAAACCAGTTCGCCATGACCTTTTCGTCGCCATTGGCCGCCTCAATGCTCAACTCGTAGTGCTGCAAGAACTCCGCTGGGTCGGGGGTGCCGTCGTAGCAAGGAGGCAGATCTGGCTTGAACTTTCCCGGCCAGTCGACGCTACGCAGCTCGAGAGTGAAGGCGCGGCAGCCTGTCGTAGCTATCGGGGCCCGTCGTGGAGGCATAGCTTGATCTTGGCGTCCCTGTGCTGCCACGGCGAGTGGCACATGACCCTGCCACAGCAAGCGATCCTGATGTAGCAGTGCTGGAAGCGGTGGAGCATTTTCTTGGGGACGCGGAATTTCTTGGCAACTTCTTTCTTCGTGCGCGTGCACATGGCGCGGTGGATCACACCGCAGGACCGCACATCTTGGAGCGAGGATGCCGTCTTGACGCGGTGGAGGTGCTTCCTGAGCCACACGCCTCAGCGCAAGGGCGCCATCTTGGTGCTGAGGGGGCGGAGGCGATCCGTGAGCCACATCGTCGGTAGCCAGGGCGGGCGAGGCAGTGAGAGGGATGGTGCAGGAGAGGCCCTCGCGGCGCTGACGAGCTCGGCGATGTGGTCCAACCAGTCCTCATAGAGGTCGTCGACTGGGCAGTGGCGCAGGAGCTCGCGTGCCATGAGCAGCACGGCCTGCACGTCCGTGGGGGTGCAGCGACCAATTGAAAGGATCGAGAAGAGGTGTCTAGAGGGGGGTGATTAGACACTAAGTGCCAAAAGTTGCAGTTTTTAATATTCTTAGGTTTAAGTGGAGTTTAAGCACAAGTTTAACAAACACAATACATATCAAGCAAGCATGCAATGAGTATATGAGCAGCGGAAAGTAAAGCATGCAACTTGCAAGAATGTAAAGAGAAGGGTTTGGAGTATTCAAACGCAATTGGAGACACGGATGTTTTTGTCGTGGTTCCGATAGGTGGTGCTATCGTACATCCACGTTGATGTAGACTTCAACCCATAGAGGATAACGGATGCGCGAGTCCACGGAGGGCTCCACCCACGAAGGGTCCACAAAGAAGCAACCTTGTCTATTCCATCATGACCGTCGCCCACGAAGGACTTGCCTCACTAGCGGTAGATCTTCATGAAGTAGGCGATCTCCTTGCCCTTACAAACTCCTTGGTTCAACTCCACGATCTTGTTGGAGGCTCCCAAGTGACACCTAGCCAATCTAGGAGACACCACTCTCCAAGAAGTAAAAATGGTGTGTTGATGATGAACTCCTTGCTCTTGTGCTTCAAATGATAGTCTCCCCAACACTCAACTCTCTCTCACAGGATTTGGATTTGGTGGAAAGAAGATTTGAGTGGAAAGCAACTTGGGGAAGGCTAGAGATCAAGATTCATATGATTGGAATGGAATATCTTGACCTCAACACAAGTGTAGGTGGTTCTCTCTCAAAAAATGTGTATTGGAAGTGTAGGTATGTTATGATGGCTCTCTCCATGAATGAAGAGTGGGTGGATGGGTATATATAGCCTCCACACAAAATCTAACCATTACACACAATTTGCCAAACTCGGTGGGACCGAATGATTAAACTCGGTCGGACCGATTCAGCAAACCTAGTGACCATTAGGATTTTCGGTGGGACTGAGATGCAACTTGGTAGGACCGATATGGTTAGGGTTAGGGCATAACGTAATCTTAGTGTGACCGATTACACAAACTCGATGGGACCGATTTTGGTAATAAGCTAACCAGAGAGTTGGTCAGGCAAACTCGGTGGGACCGATTACACAAACTCGGTGGGACCGATTTTGGTAATAAGCTAACCAGAGGGTTTGCATTGTAATCTCGGTAGTACCAATTGCTCAAACTCAGTGAGACCGATTTTGGTAATGGACATACACACAGAGATTACAATCCCATCTTGGTGAGACCGAGATCCCTATCGGTGAAACCGATTTGCTAGGGTTTGTGGCAGTGGCTATGACATTTGAAACTCGGTGGCGCCGGATAAATAGAATCGGTGGGGCCAAGTTTGACTTTTGGTTTAGGTCATATGTGGATGTGGGAAGGTAGTTGAGGGTTTTGGAGCATATCACTAAGCACTTTGAGCAAGCAAGCCATTAAGCAACACCTCATCCCCTCTTGATAGTATTGGCTTTTCCTATAGACTCAATGTGATCTTGGATCACTAAAAGAGAAAATGTAGAGTCTTGATCTTGAAGCTTGAGCTAATCCTTTGTCCTTAGCATCTTGAAGGGGTTCCACATCCTCTAGTCCATGCCACTCCATTGTTGAACTTATCTGAAACATACTAGGTAAAAGTGTTAGTCCAACAAGAGATATGTTGACATTAATTACCAAAACCACCCAGGGAGCACTTGTGCTTTCAAATTCTTATATAAAGAAAACTTTCTCGTTTCACTTTGTCTCGCTTTCTCTAGAATCTCTGCCCTCCCTCTCTATCTATCCAAGAGATGGAATGGCAGAGTTTTTTTGGTTTTTTCATCTTTTCATCAAAGAGTTGAACAATGAAGATAGATGGCAAGTGCCTGATCGATTTGATCATGCCGTGTTCTTCTACTAGGGGGTCTAGGAGTAGTATTACTTACCAACCCCATTTATTCTGCCTTTTCGCTGGGATTAGTTCTTGTTTGTATATCCTTATTCTATTTTTATTAAATTCCTACTTTGTAGCTATCGCACAACTTCTTATTTATGTGGGAGGCATAGAAATCTTTTTCATTATCATAGTGGATCTTCGAAAAAATGGACTTTGTATCGACTAAAGTATATACTTCGACTTTCATGCGCTAGAACTTTAGCTCGTAAACAAGGAAGACCACTTGCCATTCATTGGTTATTAGAAACATCCCAAAAAGCGGCCAGGTCGAAATATGGCTTCAAATTAAGTTCTGAATTAGTAGATGCTGCCAAAGGGAGTGGGGGTGCCATACGCAAAAAGGAAGCGAGCGTGGCCAAGTGGTAAGGCAGCGGGTTTTGGTCCCGTTACTCGGAGGTTCGAATCCTTCCGTCCCAGATTATTTCTGATGAAACAAACGGTGAAATCATATAGTATTTAGTACGAGACAAAAGTATATTAAAGAGAATAATGATATCTTATTCTTACCGCTGGTGTTAAGCCGGAGGAACGAGAGGATGAGGCCAAGTCATCATGCCCCTTATGCCCTGGGCAACACACGTGCTACAATGGGCGGGACAAAGGGTGACTAACTAAAAATATCAACCTTGGGATAAAGAGTTTACACTGCTTATGTTTAGTTCCACTTTTTTCTTGTACATAGGAAATGCGATTTTTTCTTTTTACTACAAATTTATAAGTTGTTTTGTTTCATTCATATAGCTATCTAGTTTAGAATTTTTGGTCGGCAAATTTGAAGGAATCATTGAGTGAAAAAGGAGCAAACAATGACAAAAGACGAGGATCTACTAGTCTACTTACACTAAAAAATACTACACAATCTTATTTTTTGCACATAAAGAAATAAAGAAGTCATTGCAATTGCTGGAAATACTAAGCCTACTAAAGGCACGAAAATAGAAGGTAAGTTTAAATCCTTCATGGAATAGGTGTCTCAATTCTGACTGCATCATTTGGTGTAACTGGTTATTCTTTGCCTTGGGATCAAATTGGCTATTGGGCAGTCAAAATTGTGACAGGTGTACCTGACGCCATTCCGGTAATAGGATCGCCTTTAGTGGAGTTATTACGCGGAAGTGCTAGTGTGGGCCAATCCACTTTGACTCGACTGGAATATTTAGTTTGGTAACCTGCTACTAATTCTTCCTTCGCTTCTGGTAAATCAAAGGGTAATCTTTCACATTCTGCCAAAGAAGAAATTAAAAAAACTAGAAAACCTATAGGCTGACGCCAAATATTCCATCCAAAAAAACTGTATTCCTTCAGACGTGTCAATTGGACAAATACGCCCATAGTGACTCGGATGAATATCTCGGCTGCAAAAACTTGCGGTTCTCCCCGTCAACCCTCCAGGACCTAAACAACTCACTTTTCGCCCAGAAACTAGAAGAATTATGGAAATGAGTTCAAACGGAAGATATTGGTTGCTAAATGAATTCCAATTTGTTGAGCATTATTTATGAGACCCTATTCTACTATTTGGTTTGATCTTGTAGTCCAAAGAATTCCAAAGAATAGCTCTATCCTTTATTTAATATTTAATAAAAAATAATAAGAGACTATTAAATAAAAAGGAGAATACTACTAAATTAGAACCGTGTTATGCCTCTCTCTTTATATCGTAGACTTGATTTGAATAAGTTGACACCTACTGAAATATCTTTGCAAATGGCTGATAAATCAACTGCTATACCTGTCGGTATTTGTGAGGATGTGCCTGTTGTGGTTGCAAACGTTACTATTTTAAAGGACTTTGTTATTCTTGATATTCCTGAGGACGATAGTATGTCAAATATCCTTGGTAGACCCTTTTTGAATACTCCAGGGGCTGTTATTGATTGCAACAAAGGCAATGTCACTTTTCATGTTAATGGTAATGAGCATACGGTACACTTTCCGAGGAAACAACCTCAAGTCCATAGTATCAATTCTATTGGAAAAATTTCAACGATTATTATTGGAGGTTTTGAATTTCCTCTTCCTACTGTCAAGAAGAAATATGATATTCTTATTGTTGGGGATGTGCATATCCCAGTTGAGGTAACCTAGTGTTATTCGAAATCTCTCCGGTTTCATGCGATTCGGAATGTGTTTGTTAACAAGACGTGATCAACCTTGTCAGTGGATTCCTTTTGATGAGCATGAGATGGATGAAGTTAGAAAGCACAACTTTCTGTACCCTCTTTTTACTTTCTCTTATTTATATTAAATAAAGTGAAAATAGTATTTTCTGTCTGTTTTCCGGATTATCCTTGCAATAAAAAATACCCCGAAAATAAAAGTTCTCCAAATGCCCTGAAAATGAAATATGATTTTTTTTCCAGAATATTTAAGAATTATTGGCACTGAGAACACATCAGTGGGACCCATCGTGTGCCCACGAGGGTGGAGGGCGCGCCCCCTGCCTCATGGACCCTACGTGGGTCCCCTCCACTTATTCTTGCACCCACACACTTCGTCTTCCTCCAAAAAAATCATCCATCGGCTCAAACCCGTGTTCTAGCTCATCTTGCTGCCATTTTTGATCTCCTTGCTCAAAGCTCCATTCATAAAACTGCTTTGGGGGATTGTTCTTTGGTATGTGATACGTCTCCACCGTATCTATAATTTTTGATTGCTCCATGCTATATTATCTACTATTTTGGACATTATTGGGCTTTATTATACACTTTTATATCATTTTTGGGACTAACCTATTAACCGAAGGCCCAGCCCGGAATTGTTGTTTTTTTGCCTATTTTAGGGTTTCGAAGAAAAGGAATAACAAACGGAGTCCAAACGGAATGAAACCTTCGGGAATGTTATTTTTGGAATGAACAAGATCCAGGAGACTTGGACCCTACGTCAAGCAACCAACAGGGAGGCCATGAGGTAGGGGGCGTGATACGTCTCCAACGTATCTATAATTTTTGATTGCTCCATGCCATATTATCTATTGTTTTGAACATTATTGGGCTTTATTATCCACTATTATATTATTTTTGGGACTAACCTATTAACCAGAGGCCCAGCTCAGAATTGATGTTTTTTGCCTGTTTTAGGGTTTTGAAGAAAAGGAATATCAAACGGACTCCAAATAGAATGAAACCTTCGGGAATGTGATTTTCTCAACAGTTAAGACCCGGGAGACTTGGACCCTGCGTCAAGATAGGAAACAGGAGGCCACGAGGTAGGGGGTGCACCCTACCCTACCAGGTGTGCCCCCACCCTCATGGGCCCCTTATTGCTCCACCGACGTACTTCTTCCTCCTATATATATATATATCCACGTACCCCCAAACAATCAGATACGGAGCCAAAACCCTAATTCCACCGCCGTAACTTGCTTAAAATCCTAATATGGTAATTTGCTTAAAATCCTAATTATTTTGAGAGTCTTAATAGCATGGTAATTTGCTTAAAATCCTAATATGCTAGGTGTTCAAAGTTAGTAAAATGTTCTTAAGAGTGTTTTGAATAATAAGAGAAGTTTGATGCTTGATGATTGTTTTGAGATATGGAGGTAATAATATCAAAGTCGTGCTAGTTGAGTAGTTGTGAAATTGAGAAATACTTGTGTTGAGGTTTGCAAGTCCCGTAGCATGCACGTATGGTAAACGTTATGCAACAAATTTGAAACATGAGGTGTTATTTGATTGTCTTCCTTATGAGTGGCGGTCGGGGACGAGCGATGGTCTTTTCCTACCAATCTATCCCCCTAGGAGCATGCGCGTAGTACCGAGGTCTTTGATGACTTGTAGATTTTTGCAATAAGTAAGTTAGTACTTTATGACTAATGTTGAGTCCATGGATTATACGCACTCTCACCCTTCCATCTTTGCTAGCCTCTTTGGTACCGTGCATTTGCCTTTCTCACATTGAGAGTCGCAAACTTCGCTGGTGCATCCAAACCCCGTGATATGATATGCTCTTTCACACAGAAACCTCCTTATATCTTCCTCAAAACAGCCACCATACCTACCTATTATGGCATTTCCATAGCCATTCCGAGATATATTGCCATCCAACTTTCCATCATTCCGTTCATAATGACACATTCATTATTGTCATATTGCTTAGGATGATCATGTAGTTGACATAGTATTTGTGGCAAAGCCACCGTTCATAATTCTTTCATATATGTCACTCTTGATTCATTGCATATCCCGGTACACCGCCGGAGGAATTCATATAGAGTCATCTTTTGTTCTAGTATCGAGTTGTAATCATTGAGTTGTAAATAAATAGAAGTGTGATGATCATCATTTTCTAGAGCATTGTCCGAAGTGAGGAATAAAAAAAGAGAAAGCCATAAAAAGAGAAGGCCAAAAAAACGAGAGAAGGGACAATGTTACTATCCTTTGCCACACTTGTGCTTCAAAGTAGCACCATAATCTTCATGATAGAGAGTCTCTTGTTTTGTCATTTTCATATACTACTGGGAATTTTTCAATATAGAACTTGGCTTGTATATTCCAACAATGGGCCTCCTCAAGTGCCCTAGGTCTTCATGAGCAAGCAAGTTGGATGCACACCCACTAGTTTCTTTTGTTGAGCTTTCATACATTTATAGCTCTAGTGCATCCGTTGCATGGCAATCCCTACTCCTTGCATTAACATCAATCGGTGGGCATCTCCATAGCCCATTGATTAACCTTGTTGATGTGAGACTATCTCCTTTTTTTGTCTTCTCCACATAACCCCCCTCATTATATTCTATTCCACCCATAGTGCTATGTCCATGGCTCACGCTCATATATTGCGTGAAAGTTTATAGGTTTGAGATTACTAAAGTATGAAACAATTGCTTGGCTTGTCATCGGGGTTGTGCATGATGAGAGCATTCTTGTGTGACGAAAATGAAACATGACTAAACCATATGATTTTGTAGGGATGAACTTTCTTTGGCCATGTTATTTTGAGAAGACATAATTGCTTAGTTAGTATGCTTGAAGTATTATTATTTTTATGTCAATAGGAACTTTTGTCTTGAATCTTTCGGATCTGAATATGCATACCACAATTAAGAAGAATTACATTAAAATTATGTCAAGTAGCACTCCGCATCAAAAATTCTATTTTTATCATTTACCTACTCGAGGACGAGGAGGAATTAAGCTTGGGGATGCTTGATACGTCTCCAACGTATCTATAATTTTTGATTGCTCCATGCCATATTATCTATTGTTTTGAACATTATTGGGCTTTATTATCCACTTTTATATTATTTTTGGGACTAACCTATTAACCGGAGGCCCAGCCTAGAATTGCTATTTTTTGCCTGTTTTAGGGTTTCGAAGAAAAGGAATATCAAACGGACTCCAAACGGAATGAAACCTTCGGGAACATGATTTTCTTAACAGATAAGACCCGGGAGACTTGGACCCTACGTCAAGAAAGGAAACAGGAGGCCATGAGGTAGGGGCGTGCCCTACCCTACCAGGCGTGCTCCCCACCCTCGTGGGCCCCTTGTTGCTCCACCGACGTACTTCTTCCGCCTATATATATCCACGTACCCCCAAACGATCAGATACGGAGCCAAAACCATAATTCCACCACCGTAAATTTCTGTATCCACGAGATCCCATCTTGGGGCCTATTCCGGAGGTCCGCCGGAGGGGGCATCGATCATGGAGGGCTTCTACATCAACACCATAGCCCCTCCGATGAAGTGTGAGTAGTTTACCTCAGACCTACGGGTCCATAGTTAGCAGCTAGATGGATTCTTCTCTCTTTTTGGATCTCAATACAATGTTCTCCCCCTCTCTTGTGGAGATCTATTCGATGTAATCTTCTTTTTGCGGTGTGTTTGTTGAGACCGATGAATTGTGGGTTTATGATCAAGTCTATCTATGAACAATATTTGAATCTTCTCTGAATTCTTTTATGTATGATTGGTTATCTTTGCAAGTCTCTTAGAATTATCAGTTTGGTTTGGCCTACTAGATTGATCTTTCTTGCAATGGGAGAAGTGATTAGCTTTGGGTTCAATCTTGCGGTGTCCTTTCCCGGTGACAGTAAGGGCAGCAAAGCACATACTGTATTGTTGCCATCGAGGATAACAAGATGGGTTTTTCTTCAAATTGCATGAGTCTATCCCTCTACATCATGTCATATTGCTTAAGGCGTTACTCTGTTTTTAACTTAATACTCTAGATGCATGCTGGATAGCGGTCGATGAGTGGAGTAATAGTAGTAGATGCAGGCAGGAGTCGGTCTACTTGTCTCGGACGTGATGCCTATATACATGATCATGCCTAGATATTCTCATAGCTATGCTCAATTCTGTCAATTGCTCAACAGTAATTTGTTCACCCACCGTAGAATACTTATGCTCTTGAGAGAAGCCACTAGTGAAACCTATGGCCCCCGGGTCTATCTTTATCATATTGTTCTCCTACTACTTTGCTATTTACTTTGCCTTTATTCTACTTTGCATCTTTATCACAAAAATACCAAAAATATTATCTTTATCATATCTATCAGATCTCACTCTCGTAAGTGGCCTCATAGGTATTAACAACCCCTATTTGCGTTGGTTCCGAGGATTTATTTGTTTTGTGCAGGTACGAGGGACTCACGCGTACCCTCCTACTGGTTTGATACCTTGGTTCTCAAAAACAAAGGGAAATACTTACGCTACTTTGCTGCATCATCCCTTCCTCTCCGGGGAAAACCAACGCAGTGCTCAAGAGGTAGCAAGAAGGATTTATGGCGTCGTTGCCGGGGAGGTCTTCGCAAAAGTCAACATACTAAGTACCCATCACATACCCTTATCTCCCGCATTACATTATTTGCCATTTACCTCTCGTTTTCCTCTCCCCCACTTCACCATTGCCGTTTTATTCGCCCTCTCTCTCTATCCTCCCTCTCTTTCTCCATTTGCCTCTTTTTGCTCGCTTGCTTTTTGTTTGCTTGTGTGTTAGTTTGCTTGCTCATCACGATGGCTCAAGATAATACTAAATTGTGTGACTTCACCAATACCAACAATAATGATTTTATTAGCCCTCCGATTGCTCCTCTTACCGATGCTGAATCTTGTGAAATTAATACTGCTTTGCTGAATCTTGTCATGAAAGATCCGTTTTCCGGCCTTCCTAGTGAAGATGTCGCTACCCATCTTAATAGCTTTGTTGATTTGTGTGACATGCAAAAGAACAAAGATGTGGATAATGATATTGTTAAATTGAAGCTATTTCCTTTTTCGCTTAGAGATTGTGCTAAAGCTTGGTTTTCGTCTTTGCCTAAAAATAGCATTGATTCGTGGAATAAGTGCAAAGATGATTTTATCTTTAAGTATTTTCCTCCCGCTAAGATCATCTCTCTTAGAAACAATATTATGAATTTTAAGCAACTTGATCATGAACATGTTGCACAAGCTTGGGAGAGAATGAAATTAATGATACGTAATTGCCCTACTCATGGTTTAAATTTGTGGATGATTATACAAAATTTTTATGCCGGATTGAATTTTTCTTCTAGAAATCTTTTAGATTCGGCCGCGGGAGGCACTTTTATGGAAATCACTTTAGGAGAAGCTACTAAACTCCAAGATAATATTCTGGTTAATTATTCTCAATGGCATACTGAAAGATCTACTAATAAAAAGGTGCATGCGATAGAAGAAATTAATGTTTTGAGTGGAAAGATGGATGAACTTATGAAATTATTTGCTAATAGGAGTGTTTCTTCTGATCCTAATGATATTCCCTTGTCTACTTTGATTGAGAATAATAATGAATCTATGGATGTGAATTTTGTTGGTAGGAACAATTTTGGTAACAACGCGTATAGAGGAAATTTTAATCCTAGGCCTTATCCTAGTAATTCCTCTAGTAATTATGGTAATTCCTACAAAAATTCTTATGGAAATTATCATAAGATGCCCTCTGATTTTGAATCTAATATTAAAGAATTTATTACTTCGCAAAAGAATTTTAATGCTATGATTGAAGAAAAATTGCTTAAAATTGATGATTTGGCTAGGAACATTGATAGAATTGCTCTAGATGTTGATTCTTTGAAACTTAGATCTATTCCACCTAAGCATGATATCAATGAGTCTCTCAAAGCCATGAGAATTTCAATTGATGAGTGCAAAGAAAGAACCACTAGGATGCATGCTAAGAAACATGCCTTTATAAGAGCGTGTTCTTCTGGTTCCTATGAAAATAATGATGAACATCTAAAAGTTATTGATGTGTCCCCTATTAAATCTTTGTTTTGCAATATGAACCTTGATAATGATGGGACTGAATATGATCCACTTTTACCTAGAAGGCGTTCTAAGAATTCAGAATCTATTGATCTTGATGCTAAAATTGATAAAAGTGGGATTGAAGAAATTAAAACCCTAGATGTTGCTAAACCCACTATTTTGGATTTCAAGGAATTTAACTATGAAAATTGCTCTTTGATTGATTGTATTTCCTTGTTACAATACGTGCTAAATTCTCCTGACGCTTATAGTCAAAATAAAGCATCTACGAAACATATTGTTGATGCCTTGATGCAATCTTATAAAGAAAAACTTGAATTGGAAGTTTCTATCCCTAGAAAACTTTATGATGAGTGGGAACCAACTATTAAAATTAAAATTAAAGATCATGAATGCTATGCTTTATTTGATTTGGGTGCTAGTGTTTCCACGAATCCAAAGACTTTGTGTGATTTGTTAGGTTTCCGTGATTTTGATGATTGCTCTTTAAACTTGCACCTTGCGGATTCCACTATTAAGAAACCTATGGGAAGAATTAATGATGTTCTTATTATTGCAAATAGGAATTATGTGCCCGTAGATTTTATTGTTCTTGACATAGATTGCAATCCTTCGTGTCCTATTATTCTTGGTAGACCTTTCCTTAGAACGATTGGTGCAATTATTGATGTGAAGGAAGGAAATATTAGATTCCAAATTCCATTAAGGAAAGGCATGTAACACTTTCCTATAAAGAAAATTAAATTACCTTATGAATCTATTATGAGAGCCACTTATGGATTGCCTACCAAAGATGGCCATACCTAGATCTATTCTTGCTTGTTATGCCTAGCTAAGGGCGTTAAACGATAGCGCTTGTTGGGAGGCAACCCAATTTTATTTTTATTCCTTGCTTTTTGCTCCTGTTTAGTAATAAATAATTTATCTAGCCTCTGTTTTGGTTGTGTTTTTTGTGTTTAATTATTGTTTGTGCCAAGTAGAACCGTTGGGACGACTTGGGGAAAGTATTGTTGAACTTGCTGTAAAAAAACAGAAACTTTAGCGCTCACGAGAACTGCTGCCATTTTTATTTGGAAAGTGATATTTAGTTAATTCTTTTTTCAGATGATTAATAGATAAATTCCTCACGCCCAGAAATTTATTTTAGAATTTTTGGGGTTCCAGATCTTGCGCTAGCTACAGATTACTACAGAGTGTTCTGTTTTTGACAGATTCTATTTTTCGTGTGTTGTTTGCTTATTTTGATGAATCTATGGCTAGTAAAATAGTTTATAAAGCATAGATAAGTTGGAATACAGTAGGTATAACACCAATATAAATAAATAATGAGTTCATTACAGTACATTGAAGTGGTCTTTTGTTTTCTTTCCCTAACGGAGCTCACGAGATTTTCTACTTTATGTTTTGTGTTGTGAAGTTTTCAAGTTTTGGGTAGAGATTTGATGGATTATGGAACAAGGAGTGGCAAGAGCCTAAGATTGGGGATGCCCATGGCACCCCCAATATATTCTAAGGACACCTAAAAGCCAAAGCTTGGGGATGCCCCGGAAGGCATCCCCTCTTTCGTCTACTTCTATCGGCAACTTTACTTGGAGCTATATTTTTATTCGCCACATGATATGTGTTTTGCTTGGAGCGTCTTGTATGATTTGAGTCTTCGCTTGTTTGTTTACCACAATCATCCTTGCTGTACACACCTTTTGAGAGAGCCATACATGATTTGGAATTTGTTAGAATACTCTATGTGCTTTGCTTATATCTTTTGAGTTATATAATTTTTGCTCTAGTACTTCACTTATATCTTTTAGAGCACGGTGGTGGATTTGTTTTATAGAAACTATTTATCTCTCATGCTTCACTTAGATTATTTTGACAGTCTTAATAGCATGGTAATTTTCTTAAAATCCTAATATGCTAGGTATTCAAAGTTAGTAAAATTTTCTTAAGAGTGTTTTGAATACTAAGAGAAGTTTGATGCTTGATGATTGTTTTGAGATATGGACGTAATAATAAGAAAGTCGTGCTAGTTGAGTAGTTGTGAAATTGAGAAATACTTGTGTTGAGGTTTGCAAGTCCCGTAGCATGCACTTATGGTAAACGTTATGCAACAAATTTGAAACATGAGGTGTTATTTGATTGTCTTCCTTATGAGTGGCGGTCGGGGAGGAGCGATGGTCTTTTCCTACCAATCTATCCCCCTAGGAGCATGCGCGTAGTACCGAGGTTTTTGAAGACTTGTAGATTTTTGCAATAAGTATGTGAGTTCTTTATGACTAATGTTGAATCCATGAATTATACGCACTCTCACGCTTCCATCTTTGCTAGCCTCTTCGGTACCGTGCATTGCCCTTTCTCACATTGAGAGTTGGCGCAAACTTCGCTGGTGCATCCAAACCCCGTGATATGATACGCTCTTTCACACATAAACCTCCTTATATCTTCCTCAAAACAGCCACCATACCTACCTATTATGGCATTTCCATAGCCATTCCGAGATATATTGCCATCCAACTTTCCATCATTCCGTTCATCATGCCACATTCATTATTGTCATATTGCTTAGCATGATCATGTAGTTGACATAGTATTTGTGGCAAAGCCACCATTCATAATTCTTTCATACATGTCACTCTTGATTCATTGCATATCCCGGTACACCACCAGAGGCATTCATATAGAGTCATCTTTTGTTCTAGTATCGAGTTGTAATCATTGAGTTGTAAATAAATAGAAGTGTGATGATCATCATTTTCTAGAGCATTGTCCCAAGTGAGGAATAAAAAATGAGAAAGGCAATGAAAAAAGAGAAGGCCCAAAAAAAGAGAGAAGGGACAATGTTATTATCCTTTGCCACACTTGTGCTTCAAAGTAGCACCATAATATTTATGATAGAGAGTCTCTTGTTTTGTCACTTTCATATACTAGTGGGAATGTTTCATTATAGAACTTTGCTTGTATATTCCAACAATGGGCCTCCTCAAGTGCCCTAGGTCTTCGTGAGCAAGCAAGTTGGATGCACACCCACTAGTTTCTTTTGTTGAGCTTTCATACATTTATAGCTCTAGTGCATCCGTTGCATGGCAATCCCTACTCCTTGCATTAACATCAATCGGTGGGCATCTCCATAGCCCATTGATTAGCCTCGTTGATGTGAGACTATCTCCTTTTTTGTGTTCTCCACATAACCCCCCTCATTATATTCTATTCCACCCATAGTGCTATGTCCATGGCTCGCGCTCATATATTGCGTGAAAGTTTATAGGTTTGAGATTACTAAAGTATGAAACAATTGCTTGGCTTGTCATCAGGGTTGTGCATGATGAGAGCATTCTTGTGTGACGAAAATGAAACATGACTAAACCATATGATTTTGTAGGGATGAACTTTCTTTGGCCATGTTATTTTGAGAAGACATAATTGCTTAGTTAGTATGCTTGAAGTATTATTATTTTTATGTCAATATGAACTTTTGTCTTGAATCTTTCGGATCTGAATATTCATACCACAATTAAGAAGAATTACATTAAAATTATGCCAAGTAGCACTCCACATCAAAAATTCTGTTTTTATCATTTACCTACTCGAGGACGAGGAGGAATTATGCTTGGGGATGCTTGACACGTCTCCAATGTATCTATAATTTTTGATTGCTCCATGCCATATTATCTATTGTTTTGAACATTATTGGGCTTTATTATCCACTTTTATATTATTTTTGGGACTAACCTATTAACCGGAGGCCCAGCCCAGAATTGCTATTTTTTGCATGTTTTAGGGTTTTGAAGAAAAGGAATATCAAACGGACTCCAAACGGAATGAAACCTTCGGGAACGTGATTTTCTCAATAGATAAGACCCGGGAGACTTGGACCCTACGTCAAGAAAGGAAATAGGAGGCCACGGGGTAGGGGGGCGCGCCCTACCCTACCAGGCGTGCCCCCACCCTTGTGGGCCCCCTGTTGCTCCACCGACGTACTTCTTCCTCCTATATATCCACGTACCCCCAAACGATCAGATACGGAGCCAAAACCCTAATTCCACCACCGTAACTTTCTGTATCCACGAGATCCCATCTTGGGGCCTGTTCCGGAGCTCCGCCGGAGGGGGCATCGATCACGGAGGGCTTCTACATCAACACCATAGCCGCTCCGATGAAGTGTGAGTAGTTTACCTCAGACCTACTGGTCCATAGTTAGTAGCTAGATGGCTTCTTCACCCTTTTGGATCTCAATACAATGTTATCCCCCTCTCTTGTGGAGATCTATTCGATGTAATCTTCTTTTTGCGGTGTGTTTGTTGAGACCGATGAATTGTGGGTTTATGATCAAGTCTATCTATGAACAATATTTGAACCTTCTCTAAATTCTTTTATGTATGATTGGTAATCTTTGCAAGTCTCTTTGAATTATCAGTTTGGTTTGGCCTTCTAGATTGATCTTTCTTGCAATGGGAGAAGTGCTTAGCTTTGGGTTCAATCTTGCGGTGTCCTTTCCCAGTGACAGTAGGGGCAGCAAGGCACGTATTGTATTGTTGCCATCGAGGATAACAAGATGGGGTTTTTATCATATTGCATGAATTTATACCTCTACATCATGTCATCTTGCTTAAGGTGCTAATCTATTCTTATGAACTTAATACTCTAGATGCATGCTGGATAGCGGTTGATGTGTGGAGTAATAGTAGTAGATGCAGGAAGGAGTCGGTCTACTTGTCTTCGACGTGATGCCTATATACATGATCATACCTAGATATTCTCATAACTATGCTCAATTCTATCAATTGCTCAACAGTAATTCGTTCACCCACCGTAAAATACTTATGCTCTTGAGCGAAGCTACTAGTGAAACCTATGGGCCCCGGGTCTATCTCCATCATATTAATCTTCCAACCCTTAGTTATTTTCATTGCCTTTTATTTTACTTTGCATCTTTATCATAAAAATACAAAAAATATTATCTTATCATATCTATCAGATCTCACTCTCGTAAGTGACCGTGTAGGGATTGACAACCCCTTATCGCATTGGTTGCGAGGATTTATTTGTTTTGTGCATGTGCGAGGGACTAGCGTGTAGCCTCCTACTGGATTGATACATTGGTTCTCAAAAACTAAGGGAAATACTTACGCTACTTTGCTGCATCACCCTTTCCTCTTCAAGGGAAAACCAACGCAGTGCTCAAGAGGTAGCAAGAAGGATTTCTGGCGCCGTTGCCGAGGAGGTCTATGCAAAAGTCAAACATACCAAGTACCCATCACAAACCCTTATCTCCCGTATTACATTATTTGCCATTTGCCGCTCGTTTTCCTCTCCCCCACTTCACCCTTTCCGTTTTATTCGCCCTCTCTCTCTATCCTCCCTCTCTTTCTCTATTTGCCTCTTTTTGCCCGTTTCTTGTTTGCTCGTGTGCTGGATTGCTTGCTTGTCATGATGGCTCAAGATAACACTAAATTGTGTGACTTTACCAATACCAACAACAATGATTTTATTAGCACTCCGATTGCTCCTCTTACCAATGTTGAATCTTGTGAAATTAATGCTGCCTTGCTGAATCTTGTCATGAAAGATCCGTTTTCCGGCCTTCCTAGTGAAGATGCCGCTACCCATCTAAATAGCTTCGTTGATTTGTGTGATATGCAAAAGAAGAAAGATGTGGACAATGATATTGTTAAATTGAAGCTATTTCCTTTTTCGCTTAGAGATCGTGCTAAAGCTTGGTTTTTGTCTTTGCCTAAAAATAGTATTGATTCTTGGAATAAGTGCAAAGATGCTTTTATCTCTAAGTATTTTCCTCCCTCTAAGATCATCTCTCTTAGAAACGATATTATGAATTTTAAGCAACTTCATCATGAACATGTTGCAAAATCTTGGGAGAGGATGAAATTAATGATACGTAATTGCCCTACTCATGGTTTGAATTTGTGGATGATTATACAAAAAAATTATGCCGGATTGAATTTTGCTGCTAGAAATCTTTTACATTCGGCCGCGGGAGGCACTTTTATTGAAATCACTTTAGGAGAATCTACTAAACTCCTAGATAATATTATGGTTAATTATTCTCAATGGCACACTGAAAGATCTACTAATAAGAAAGTGCATGTGATAGAAGAAATTAATGTTTTGAGTGGAAAGATGGATGAACTTATGAAATTATTTGCTAATAAAAGTGTTTCTTCTGATCCTAATGATATGCCTTTGTCTACTTCGATTGAGAATAATAATGAATCTTTGGATGTGAATTTTGTTGGTAGGAATAATTTTGGTAACACCGCGTATAGAGGAAACTTTAATCCTAGGTCTTATCCTAGTAATTCCTCTAATAATTATGGTAATTCCTACAACAATTCTTATGGAAATTATAATAAGATGCCCTCTGATTTTGAATCTATTAAAGAATTTATTACTTTGCAAAAGAATTTCAATGCTTTGATTGAAGAGAAATTGATTAAGATTGATGAGTTGGCTAGGAACATTGATAGAATTTCTCTTTATGTTGATTCTTTGAGACTTAAATCTATTCCACCTAAGCATGATATCAATGAGTCTCTCAGAGCCATGAGAATTTCCATTAATGAGTGCAAAGAAAGAACCGCTAGGATACGTGCTAGAGCGTGTTCTTATAGTTTCCATGATAATAAAGATGAAGATCTAAAAGTTATTGATGTGTCCCCTATCAAATCTTTGTTTTGCAATATGAATCTTGATAATGATGGGACTTAATATGATCCACCTTTACCTAGAAGGCGTTCCAAAAATTCGGAGTTTTTAAATCTTGATGCTAAATTTGATAAAAGTGGGATTGAAAAGATCAAAACTCTTGAAGTTAATGAACCTACTATTTTGTATTTCAAGGAATTTAATTATGACAATTGCTCTTTGATAGATTGTATTTCCTTGTTGCAATCTGTGCTAAATTCTCCTCATGCTTATAGTCAAAATAAAGCTTTTACTAAATATATCATTGATGCTTTGATGCAATCTTATGAAGAAAAACTTCAGTTGGAAGTTTCTATCCCTAGAAAACTTTATGATGAGTGGGAACCAACTATTAAAATTAAAATTAAAGATCATGAATGCTATGCTTTATTTGATTTGGGTGCTAGTGTTTCCACGAATCCAAAGACTTTGTGTGATTTGTTAGGTTTCCGTGATTTTGATGATTGCTCTTTAAACTTGCACCTTGCAGATTCCACTATTAAGAAACCTATGGGAAGAATTAATGATGTTCTTATTGTTGCAAATAGGAACTATGTGCCCGTAGATTTTATTGTTCTTGACATAGATTGCAATCCTTCATGTCCTATTATTCTTGGTAGACCTTTCCTTAGAACGATTGGTGCAATTATTGATATGAAGGAAGGAAATATTAGATTCCAATTACCGTTAAGGAAAGGCATGGAACACTTTCCTAGGAAGAAAATTAAATTACCTTATGAATCTATTATGAGATCCACTTATGGATTGCCTACAAAAGATGGCAATACCTAGATCTACCCTTGCTTTTTATGCCTAGCTAGGGGCGTTAAACGATAGCGCTTGTTGGGAGGCAACCCGATTTTATTTTTATTACTTGATTTTTGCTCCTGTTTAGTAATAAATAATTTATCTAGCCTCTGTTTTGGTTGTGTTTTTGTGTTTAATTAGTGTTTGTGCCAAGTAGAACCGTTGGGAAGACTTGGGGAAAGTCTTGTTAATCTTGCTGTAAAAATAGAAACTTTAGTGCTCACGAGAACTGCTGCCATTTTTATTTGGAAAGTTATATTTAGTTAATTATTTTTGCAGATGATTAATAGGTAAATTCATCATGTCCAGCAATTTATTTTATAATTTTTGGGGTTCCAGATCTTGCTCTAGCTACATATTACTACAGACTATTCTGTTTTTGACAGATTCTGTTTTTCTCGTGTTGTTTGCTTATTTTGATGAATCTATGGCTAGTAAAATAGTTTATTAACCATAAAGAAGTTGGAATACAGTAAGTTTAACACCAATATAAATAAATAATGAGTTAATTATAGTACCTTGAAGTAGTCTTTTGTTTTCTTTCGCTAACGGAGCTCACGAGATTTTCTAATTTAAGTTTTGTGTTGTGAAGTTTTCAAGTTTTGGGTAAAGATTTGATGGATTATGGAACAAGGAGTGGCAAGAGCCTAATCTTGGGGATTCCCATCGCACCCCAAGATAATCTAAGGACACCTAAAAGCCAAAGCTTGGGGATGCCCCGGAAGGCATCCCCTCTTTCGTCTACTTCTATCGGTAACTTTACTTGGAGCTATATTTTTATTTACCACATGTATGTGTTTTGCTTGGAGCGTCTTGTATGATTTGAGTATTTGCTTTTTAGTTTACCACAATCATATTTTCTGTACACACCTTTTGAGAGAGACACACATGATTCGGAAATTATTAGCATACTCTATGTGCTTCACTTATATCTTTTGATTTATATAGTTTTGCTCTAGTACTTCACTTATATCTTTTAGAGCACGGTGGTGGATTTGTTTTATAGAAACTATTGATCTCTCAAGCTTCACTTAGATTATTTTGAGAGTCTTAAATAGCATGGTAATTTGCTTAAATAATCCTAATATGCTAGGTATTCAAGATTAGTAAAAACTTTTTTATGAGTGTTTTGAATACTAAGAGAAGTTTGATGCTTGATGATTGTTTTGAGATATGGAGGTAGTGATATTAAAGTTGTGCTAGTTGAGTAGTTGTGAAATTGAGAAATACTTGTGTTGAAGTTTGCAAGTCCCGTAGCATGCACGTATGGTAAACGTTATGTAACAAATTTGAAACATGTGGTGTTCTTTGATTGTCTTCCTTATGAGTGGTGGTCGGGGACGAGCGATGGTCTTTTCCTACCAATCTATCCCCCTAGGAGCATGCGCGTAGTGCTTGGTTTTTGATGACTTGTAGATTTTTGCAATAAGTATGTGAGTTCTTTATGACTAATGTTGAGTCCATGGATTATATGCACTCTCACCCTTCCATCATTGCTAGCCTCTTCGGTACCGTGCATTGCCCTTTCTCACATTGAGAGTTGGTGCAAACTTCACCGGTGCATCCAAACCCCGTGATATGATATGCTCTTTCACACATAAACCTCCTTATATCTTCCTCAAAACCGCCACCATACCTACCTATTATGGCGTTTCCATAGCCATTCCGAGATATATTGCCATGCAACTTTCCACCATCTTGTTTATCATGACACGTTCATCATTGTCATATTGCTTTGCATGATCATGTAGTTGACATAGCATTTGTGGCAAAGCCACCATTCATAATTCTTTCATACATGTCACACTTGATTCATTGCATATCCCGGTACACCACCGGAGGCATTCATATAGAGTCATACCTTGTTCTAGTATTGAGTTGTAATCATTGAGTTATAAATAAATAAAAGTGTGATTATCCTCATTTAATAGAGCATTGTCCCAATAAAAAAGGGGGGACAATGCTACTATCCTTTTTTCCACACTTGTGCTTCAAAGTAGCACCATGGTCTTCATGATAGAGAGTCTCTTGTTTGGTCACTTTCATATACTAGTAGTCATTTTTCATTATAGAACTTGGCTTGTATATTCCAACAATGGGCCTCCTCAAGTGCCCTAGGTCTTCGTGAGCAAGCAAGTTGGATGCACACCCACTAGTTTCTTTTGTTGAGCTTTCATACATTATAGCTCTAGTGCATCTGTTGCATGGCAATCCCTACTCCTTGCATTAACATCAATCGATGAGCATCTCCATAGCTCATTGGTTAGCCTCGTTGATGTGATACTTTCTCCTTTTTGTCCTCTCCACATAAACCCCATCATTATACTTTATTCCACCCATAGTGCTATATCCATGGCTCACGCTCATGTATTGCGTGAAGATTTATAAAGTTTGAGACTACTAAAGTATGAAACAATTGCTTGGCTTGTCATCGGGGTTGTGCATGATGAGAGCATTCTTGTGTGATGGAAATGGAGGATGACTAAACTATATGATTTTGTAGGGATGAACTTTCTTTGGCCATGTTATTTTGAGAAGACATAATTGCTTAGTTAGTATGCTTGAAGTATTATTATTTCTATGTTAATATTAGACTTTTATCTTGAATCTTTCGGATCTGAATATTCATGCCACAATTAAGAAGAAATACATTTAAATTATGCCTAGTAGCATTCCACATCAAAAATTATGTTTTTATTATTTACCTACTCGAGAACGAGCACGAATTAAGCTTGGGGATGCTTGATACGTCTCCAACGTATCTATAATTTTTGATTGCTCCATGATATATTATCTACTGTTTTGGACATTATTGGGCTTTATTATACACTTTTATATTATTTTTGGGACTTACCTATTAACCGGAGGCCCAGCCCAGAATTGTTGTTTTTTTCCTATTTTAGGGTTTCGAAGAAAAGGAATATCAAACGGAGTCCAAACGGAATGAAATCTTCAGGAACGTGATTTTTGGAACGAACAAGATCCAGGAGACTTGGACCCTACATCAAGCAACCAACAGGGAGGCCACGAGGTAGGGGGCGCGC